>NC_085140.1:200661409-200961409 GCF_024139115.2 Armigeres subalbatus | reverse complement strand
ATAATTTAATAAAATTAGCTCTCATCTATGCGTGAAGTTTATGAAAATGTCAAACATTGTCGTTAATTCGTTTAATTTTTACGCGAACGGCGCTGCCGATGGCGGCGTACCGACCGGGTGGAAGGGAAACTATGGAAGGTGCACTACCAACGGCAACGGTGTGGAAAGGTGCGGTTCGGAAAGGGGAGTGCTCTTCACGAAGTGACATTTACATGATGTTGTCGCGTGAAAATTATAATGTTTTGGGAGGTGTTTTACAAACAGGGTGTCGTGTCGTGGAAGGATACTTGCATGAATTTTAAGAGACTTCGATTTGATGAAACATGAAGTCACGATCCGATTTGGAATAATTTAGAATACTGGTAATAGGTGGAGGTTCGTGAATTCGCTGAATTGAATTTGAGCTTTTAAACGTTGAGAAATTCTTGTGACTTATATTTCTGACTCATTTTAGTCACGTAGCCCAGATACTAAAAAAATATTTAAAATTCTGGACTGATCGTCTGGACTTCTAATATTGAACATGAAAAAGTCCATTTCGAATGTAACTGAGATTTTCACCAGACCGAACAATCCATTTCCAAGTTATCAATTTCAGGTTCAAGCAACTCATTACCATCACCTATCAATTCGCTTGCCTTTGTTTATTCGCTCAGCCAACATCAAGCAGCAAATCCCTTCTCTGCTCTATCGCACAGCTTCGAGTTCCATTGATGCGCGCCTTATTATTCATCACCTGTTAAGCTCAATAACGTTTATCATAATCGCCAGATGTCATTAGCAGGACCCGAAATGATAATAATTCATTCCCGCCCGCTTTTCCTGCTCCCACTCCTCGCTGCAAACACGACCAAATGCCTCGGCAAGATATCGAGATCCCAGTCACAGTACAATCCATCTCTTCTGCTGCCACTCGCTTCTAAGAGTGCTCTGCACCAAATACTTGAGCCCTTTTTACGTGCTTCTAATTCAACCACTAGATTGTGTCAGGAGCAACAATGCCACAGAACCCTCCCTTCGTCACTGACCGCCACACCTCTCACGGTACGAAAACGGAAAACGTTCGCTCCTAATGCCACCAAATCAACAACAGATGCGGTTGGTTTTTCGCTTTCGGACACACAGCTTTCCATCCAAAATGATAATGTTGCTACACATGGAAACGGAAAAGCTCCCATCCACACACAATCGCACTCACACGCGAAACCCTGGGCGACGTGAGGATGAGACCGAATTCACATGTTGCCAAAACGTTTATCAGTGTACTAAAGGGCCGTTTTGTAGGTTTGGAAGTGCCCCGACTCTTCTTACATGACTCGTTCAATCTATCTGCAGCCAGTAATTTTCATTGTTATCGTGCTTTTCTCCATTTGTGCCAAGTCGAACTGGACCGAACCGGATGTAGGAGAATGTAAATCCGGGTGGTTGTACGGGTGCGGTGGTTCGTTCGTTCGTCGCAACCAGTTCTCGGTCGGTTCAAGACAACACGGGACTGGAAGTCAGACGAGAAGAATCCAGGATCGAACCGAGTCTGTTGCTCTTGTATGGATGGTGGAGCAACAAGAAGGACCGGATTGACTGTGTTAAACTGAAAAAGGAGATTGATAGATATTAGCAAATGTGTCTGCTCGTGCCCGTCCTTGTGCAGTGTCGGATGGTTTGTGTTCTCACAAAGATAGTAAGCCGATCCGATATGAAAGAACAACACGAGGGAGAATAATCCTTATTAGAGTTCGTATATTCAAGATGTTGCTACCTGGGTAATCATTTGGTTCTTTTGTTCGCTTTGTCGTTTATTTGACGATTGGAATGGTCGAACATCCCCCTTCCGGATATTGAGTGGTTGTTCAATATTATGCTCAGAATAACTTATGTATTCAGTAAAAATTGCACTTCTCAATCGACTTCCCACACATTCGGCATGGAACGATATGAAAAATTCAGAATTCCTAGCACCGATCCATGTGAACTGCCATCGGATGGAAGTCATTTAAGTGCCACCCGAACAGTACACAAATGGAGTCGTTTGCGATTTAATAAACAGCTGGTGCCACCATTATTGTTGGCAATACAAGAAATAAAAAGCACAATATCCTTCCATTTGGGGAATCACAAGAGCAATGTGGGCGAACCACATCTGGGCAGTTGTTATAACTGTGGAATGAATGAATGAACTTGATACGAATCAACTGTTCCATTTTCATGTGTTCAATAGATTGTACGAGATTGTACGAACCGCAACATAAAAAAAATATTAGATCGTAACCTATGTAAACAAGAATCCGCATTAGTTAGTGGTACTATCTTAAATAGTAATATCTAATTCAGTTGTGGATGACTGTTGCGTCGAAATTCGATATAGTCACCCCATATCGTAGAACAAATGCAGCTTCTAAAAAACTTCTGCATCAGAATTGTATGCAACTTTCCTACGATTAGTGGCACTTTCTTTGATAATAGGAGATGCTTTCGGGTAGTACCCTCGAACTCTGCTTGTCACAGGTGAACTAACTACATCAAAGACGGGATAAATCCATAAACGGATGTCTCCTTCATCTCCGGCTTGTGTGGTTTCGTTGACTTCAAGTTACTTCAAAAGCAGATCTTCCAGTGAATCTGTAGCCTCCGCATCAACCTTCGCCTTTATATCTCCAAAATCCGAAAAAGAAACCTAATCGTCAAGTACGCAATCCTCGTTAATTCTTTCCAACTTTAATCATTTTCTCAAGCTTCAATCTTTCCAACACATTTTTTGTTGTAATTCCAAGATCTTTCGCTGGTTCTCCTATTTGACCTTCTTCAGCTCCGCCACTCTTCGAGTTCTCAGAGTTCACTCAAAACTTGGACCAAGGATGGCAAACTTGCACTTTTATTCACACACCCTACAGCCTAGTACTCATGATAGAAGTAGACTGGTCACGCCCTAGCAGCACAATTCACGTTGATTTGGTTGCAATAACTCATATATGACCAAATTTGGTCATATATGAGTGTCATTAACTGATTTACAGTATGTGTGTTGCTCGGGCGTATTACGTGGTAACGATACCGACCAAACATGGCAGCACTGAACAGTGGCGTAGCCAGAAAATTGGTCTGGGGGGGTTTTCTAAACATTTTTTTTTTCGAAAAAAAATTGTCTTCAAAAAATGTTGTCTTTGGGGGGGGCTTTATGCCCAAAACCAACCCCGTGGCTACGCCACTGGCACTGAAGAATACGCTTTTGTACAACCAACGTCCGCAATCAAGCGTGGCAGGATGAATTCCTGTCGTAACTCCCAGCGTCTGAGAAAAGCAAACTTTGATATTTGACCTTCAAGGACTCGCGACGTTGTAAAAAGTACAATACCTTAAAAAAGCACACTTTTCGTTCACGATTGAGAAAGTTCTGTGTGAGTAGTCTAAGACCCCATGATTCCAATAGAAAACCCTTGATTTATCCACCTAGCGGTGTTGGTGCTTCATGCACAAAATACAAAAAATTAGAGTGAATGCTCATAAAAAATAGCATTTTGGTTATACAGTATTGACCCGATTTTGTCACTCCCCGATTTTGTCTACCCCCGATTTTATCACGTTTTCGACCCGATTTTGTCACCCTAAAAATTTTTGAAAATTTTAGTCGTTCTTTTTATTTTCGTAAATAATACTGCAAACAACGTTGATTTCCATGAAATAACTTTCACCGCTAGTAGTTTATTATGAATGACTTCTGAGTACCTGGGAAGGATTCTGTAAGCATTTTCGACAAGAAAAAACTGGTACCGTTCACGCATTTTGCCTTTCCAAGGCATAAAATGATTCATATTTGTGAAATGGAATAAAAATTTTAAAATATTTTTTTACCGGTTTTGTCACATACCCTGTTTTATCACCCCAAAATTCACCAGGGGGGTGATAAAATCGGGATATTACTGTAACTTGTTGCGAGTAATTCGGTCAATGCTAGATTCCAAAAAGTGTGTCTACAAAATTTTGTACACATACACATAAACATACACATACATACATACACACATAACAGACATCACCTCAATTCGTTGAGCTGAGTCGATTCGTGTATAACACTATACTATAGCAGTCGTTTGACCGTATGCCACTAGGCCGAATAAACCGTTGGGCCGAAACCCATCTGGCCCTAAGTCATTTGGCCGAATAGGACATTTGGACGAATAGGACATTTCGGCGAATGGTGAGATGTCTCACTACTCACTTCACGCTTCTTACTTTTTACAGTGGAAAGTGAGAAATGAGGAGTAAGAAGTGAGACGTCTCACTTCTCACTCATTATTCCTAACTTCTCACTGAAAAAAAGAGCAGTGTGAAGTGAGAAGTGAGACGTCTCACTACTCACTTTTCACAGTGAGAAGTGAAAAAGTGAGAAGAAGTGAGAAATGAGAAGTGAGAAGTGAGACGTCGCACTTTTCACTCTTTATTTCTCACTTTTCACTGTGAAAAGTGAGTAGTGAGAGGTCTCACTTCTCACTTCACTCTACTCTTTTTTTCAGTGAGAAGTTAAGAATAATGAGTGAGAACTCACATCGGGTTCCTAATTTGTCACAATGAGAAGTGAGAAATGAGGAGTGAGAAATGAGGAGTGAGAATTGAGACGTCTCATTTCTCACTACGCACTGTAGAAAGTGAGAAGCGTGAAGTGAGTAGTGCGACGTCTAACTTCTTATTTTGCGCTTCTAACTTTTTACAGTGAAAAGTGAGAAATAAAGAGTCAGAAGTAACACTTTTCAAACCTCATTTCACACTGTTCAAATGACCTATTCGGTCCTGCTCGGCCAAATAACCAATTCGGCCAAATGTCTAATTCGGCCAGATGTCCTAATCAGCCAAATGTCCTATTCGATCAAATGCCCTATTCGTCCAAATGTCTTATTCGGCCAAATGTCCTATTCGGCCAAATGTCCTATTCGGCCAAATGTCCTATTCGGCCAAATTTCCTATTCGGCCAAATATCCTATTCGGCCAAATGTAATATTCGGCCAAATGTCCTATTCGACCAAATGTCCTATTCGACCAAATGTCCTATTCATCCAAATATCCTATTTAGCCAAATGTCCTATTCGGCCAAATTTCCTTTTCGGCAAAATGTCCTATTCGGCTAAGTGTCCTATTCAGCCAAATGTCCTGTTCGGTAAAATGTCCTGTGCGATCAATTGTCCTATTCGGCCGAATGTTCTATTCAGCCAAATGTCCTGTTCGGCCAAATGTCCTATTCGGCAAATGTTCTATTAGACCAAATGTCCTTTTCGGACAAATGTCCTATTCGGCCAAATTTCCTATTCGGCCAAATGACTTTCGGCTTAATGGTTTGTTCAACAAAATGGTATATTCGGCCAAACAACTTTCGGCTTAGTGGCCTTCGGCCAAATGGCAATCGGCCGAACTGTATTCGGCCAAACGGACCTTCCCCGTTTCCAGTGCTATTGCACAATAGCGGACGTGAAATGGAAAAAAATCCTCCAAATGTCGTTTAGCCGAACAGGTCATTTAGCCGAAAAAGCCTTTTGAGCGAATAGGTCAAATGGCCATTTTAAAATGGTCTTTGACCGAACGGATCATACGCCCGAACAGATCGTATGGCCGAAAATGTTGTTTGGCTGAATAGTTTATTCGTCCAAAACAGCCGTTTGCGAAACGACCATTTTGCAGAAAAGGTCATTTGGCCGAAAACTTCATTAAGCCGAACAAGAGTGAATGTGAAAAGCAAGAATGTTTTCGATAACTCATTCCAGAGGCTGAATTTCAAAATGCGTTGTATGCTGGGCTTCTAGTGCGAAGGTTTTTTTTACAACTCTGCCTAATAGTTCATTGTTTGAACTTATAACGGAGTTATAGCGCTAGTTGCAGTAACTTAAACTAAATGATTATCATTCAGTGTAAGTTGCTGCAACTAGTGCTTAAACTTCGTTATCAGTGGAATTCAAGCATCGAACTGTTAAACACAGTTATAGAAAAACATTTACAATAAAAGTCCACAATATAACACATTTTGAAATGTAGCCTCTGGAATGAGTTATTGACTACTAAATGATCGAGCCCAAATTACTAAATTATCAAAAATATCCTTGGTGAAAAGTGAAGAATGCGAAGTGAGAAATGAGGAGTGAAAAGTTGATAGTAAGAATCATCATTAAGCGCATTAAATGACATAGATTTTTAGCTGGAGAAGTTGATCATCAACAAAATAAGCTTTTTTCGGCTTACAATGTATGTTGGGATAAGACCTTCTCAGCCAAGCGATATTTCCGACCGAATGGCTCCTTCGGCCAAACGACCGTTTCTACCAAAATGAATAATTGGCCAAATTACCTATTTGACTAGCAAAAATTCGTTTTCATTTAAATAAAACTACATTTTTGGCCAAACGTCATATTCGACTTAATGCCCCCTCGGATCATAGATCGGCTTAATGCCCCTTTCTGTCAAACGACAGTTTTGTTTTGGCCAAACGACTTTTTCGGCCAAGTGACCAGTTCGGCCTACTACGGGCTTCAGAAGAAACTGCGGTCAAAAAAGATTCACCACCGCACCAAATGTGTCATGTACAAGACGCTAATAAGACCGGTTGTCATCTAAGGACATGAAACATGGACAATGCTCGAGGAGGATTTGCAAGCACTCGGAGTTTCCGAGAGATGAGTGGTGAGGACCTTCTTTGGTGGTGTGCAAGAAGGCTATGTGTGGCGGCGAAGAATGAACCACAAGTTCGTCCAGTTTTACGGCGAACTTAGGGCAAGAATGTCGGACAGCAACCCTGCAAAGATTGGGTTCGCTTCCGATCTGGCAGATATGAGACGGCGTGGAGCGCAGCGAGCGAGATGGGCTGAACAGGTGCAAAACGACTTGCGAGCATGGGGCGCATTCGAGGATGGAGAGATGCGGTCTCGAACCGTGTATTGTGGCGTCAAATTTTTGATTCAGTGTTATCTGTTTAAATGTAAACTAAATAAATGAAATGGAAATGACCAGTTCGGCCGAAAGAAACTCTCAGCAGTGTGACCATTTCGGCCAAATGACTTTTGGCTAGATGTTTTTTCGGCCTAATAGTTTATTCGTCCAAATAGCATATTTTGCCAATCAACTTTCGGCCTAGTGACCTTCGGCCAAACGTACTTTCCCATTCTTTACACCTCTTTGAAGGTCAACTAACGCCATACGTTCGATTTGGACTATTATGGGCCATCTAAATGTTCCTTAAGTACATAACTTGGGATAACAGCTTTTAGCGTCCCTCCAAGAGCATCTCGAGGAAGGTCAACAGACACAATAAGATAGTTTGTGATTCCTTGGATTTGGAACGTGAGATCTACAGCCACGACAGCTGCTTTCTTAGTTAATTATTTTCGATATGTATTCAATCTTTTTTATTACATCTGGTAAAAAGTAGCGTAAGATATTTTCGGAATATTCTGAGTCATCTAAATTGTTCTTGAGTTTGGAACCTGAGATTTGTAAATGTGACCTTAGTCGTGAACGTGATGTCAATGATAGACTCTCCTAAATTTGTTTGTGTTGTTTATGTTTATTAAATACTAACAGTACCGACGAACTTCGTTTCGCCTAAAATTGATTTATTCTCTGCTTAGTTCTCGAGTTATGCAGAAATTTCTGTTTCATTTGTATGGGAGCCCCCCTTTCCAAAAAAGGGAGGGGTTTCGAACCATCTCAAGAACCTTCCCCGACCCCAAAAACCTTTGCATACAAATTTTCACGCTGATCGGTTCAGTAGTTTCGGAGTCTATAAGGTTCAGACAGATAGAAATTCATTTTTATGTATATAAGAAGATTTTCCAACAATTGCTGACTTAAGCACAATAGCTAGTATAAAGAGTAAAAGCAATAGATGCTTTATCCTTCATATCGGGATGAGATGGATATATGAACGTGAGATTGGAAATAAAAGCTTTTGTTGATATTAAAAAATATTCCTGCAACAGTTCTTTATTCTTATTCATTATCATCGAATGTTTTCGGATAAAAGCAAATGGGTAAGCTGCAATAAAACTTCTATAAAGCCTTAATAAATCATCCTTAGTGATGATTTAAAATTTACAACCATGATGTAACTCAAACGCTTTCAGGAAAAACACACTCCTTGGTGTTTTATGAATAGCGACGGAACGTCTACATCACTCGATTTATAACCATTCAAAGCAACTTCGGCCGGCTTTTCAAACGCTGAAAACATTGAGTCGTAAGTCGAAACGCTCCGATTATTGCCAAGTATGAAATTTTATACCCACGTATTTTCGGGTTGTTTATCAGTTTGACACGTGTCAATCTGGAGGATCGCTTTCGGAGGCTCGCAGACGTCGTTAAACTCGCCCATCCGCCGCCACAAACCTTCACCTCGTATCAATGGAGGCATAAAACGGCGGATACCTACTATCAAATATTAATAAAAGAAAACGAACGATCAACAGAGAATTTTATTGATATTTGCCATGAAAGGAGGAATGGAAGCAGAATTCGCTTTCGAATCAAAATCGATGTTTATTTTTACAACTTTTTTCCTCGCTCCGGCTTCGGATGCTTTCGCGACTCATCCTTATCCGGTCCGAAATCTTCATTTGCTTTCCTATTGGATGTTTACAATTTGAGTTTTATCTCCCGAACGTGGAAGCATGTCGCCCGCTGCCGTTACACCACCAGCCGAGAATGGGGAAAATTCACTTGATTGGTAACGGCCTGAACATGAAAACAATTGGGTACTTGCGGGCTGTAGCAAATCACTTTATAAAGGCAATTTTCTTCCCCCCGGGTCCAGGACCTACAGCGATGCGATGATGATGGGCATGTTCATACTTTTTGCTCTTTGTTTGCTCCAAGAATACGACAAAAGACGCGTTCGTGTCAAAGCGAATTTAAAATTTTTACAAGTGCAGAAAGAACACGCGAAACAAGGTTGGGATGGCGTAGAGGAATAATGGGGAAAAGAATTTAATAACAAATTACAAGTCGTAGAGAAATAAGTTGAATTGAAGCTTTCTTCGTGTAGATTGAATCGATCTCGGATAACTTTAGCTGACGTTTGAAGTTTTTAATGAGATTTTTTCGCCTTGACACTGATTGTGAGAAAAAAAATCCTAAAATCGTTGAAATGTGAACAAAGAACAGACCAATTTTCCTCTAGGAAATTATTGGTCCCTTGCATAGATTATTTGAACTAGGCCTGCAGCAATCAACCTTCATTCCGAATTCATCTGGCCACGGAACCTCCAGCAGCAATCAAGTGCAGAAGAAGCCTAAATCAATGTTTACGCGTTATTTGCGTTTGTGGACCGATTTTTCATCCCGTCCATCGTCGTCGACGTCGTCGTCCTTCAACCTCAGACCGTTGCTGATTGTTTATATTGTTTCTGTCGTCTTGTCCACACAATCAAGGGACGACGGCAGTCGCTCGGATTGCTCCGAACATCAAAATCGATTTCAGATTCCGGGGATGGTCGTTGATGAACAACACCAATAGCTTTTATTACTTCCCCAGCTGCCGCCGAACGGGACCGCTGCACATCGGCCTACGAGATCCAAGGAATGTCTGTTTATCTTGTTCAAAGTTTTTCCTTTGCTCCGTGAAGATGCCTGCGGCCAATCCGACAAGCGTTTGCAGAAAGCGAAGCGGAGAAAAAAAGGTCCGTGGACCCATATTGGCAGAGGGAAGATTACTTTCATCTGCTATTAATCGTCTTGGACTAGTTTTTCGTCTTTCCCGGCGTTATTGGGGGATGGCCGCAACCACCGACTAATGTTAGGTACAAACTGAGGGTTTTCCGATCGATTGGAGGAAAAAAAAAGTTCATCAACCCAGATAATGATTACGATGGGAATACTTTCGTATTCATGATAGACTACAAGTTTACTCAAGGAGCAAATTCAGTGTTGGTGGGGTTGGTTCACGTCGTGGTTGAAATCGATCTTTACGGTTTATTTTTATGGGAAAGTAAGAATAAGAAGGTTAGTACCAGAAGTTAAGGCTGGCAGAAGATATTCATTTTAGTTTCCGTAACGAAAACGAATCCAAAACATATACTTTAACAAGTTTAACTATCAATTATGTATTAGAATTTTACAAATCGGTGAAACGTTCTCATTAATTGTGAGAAGTACGAAACTAGCCATCAGAGCCTAAAAATGATTTAAGCCAAAGGTTACCTTTATTTCCATTTAATTTCCAATGGAAAAAAATGTTGGAAATTCAAAAGAAAGCTGATTGGAATTCCCAGTGTGAATTACTTGGCATTACAAATGGAATTCGTTGAACTCTTATGTCTTATGACACTTACTTAATTAATACTTATGGGTCCTGTACACCTGGAGTGGTGCAAAGGACCAACTACTACAGTGAGAAGTGAGAAATGTGGAGTGAGAATTGAGACGTCTCACTGTGAAAAGTGGGTAGTGGGACGTCTCACTACTCACTTCGCGCTTCTAACTTTTCACAGCGAGAAGTGAGAAACCAGGAATGAGAAGTGAAACGTATCACTTCTCACTCCTCATTTTTTACTTCTCACTGTGAAAAGTGAGAAGTGCGAAGTGACAAGTAAGACGTCTTACTGCGCACTTTTCACAGTGAGACGGCTCAAATTCTCACTCCACATTTCTCACTTCTCACTGTGAAATGGGAATTCCCAAACGAAACTTACTGCAACTTGCAAGGAAATGCAATGGAATGGAATCTGCAAGCAAATTCACCAAGAAGTCAACGAAAGTTTTCAAATCTCACGAGAACTTGCTTCCTTGTACCCAAATAAAAATTTAAAAATGTTCGGACGAAGTAAACATTATTTTCTTTGCAATATAATGATGTTGCATTCTTCTCATTTTGTAGGCTTTCTGTTCAGGGCGGTGTTCAGTGTGTTGTGTTGGTCAGCTACAGTTACCAATCGAACAATCGGTTCATTAGGAACTCCACTGTTGTAGAAGTTGTATTATACTTTTAACATTACAAAGAAACTGAATGAAAATTATTAGAGCTAATCATTCGTCCCTGTCCTCGTTAGCTACGAACAATGTCTCACTGCTGCATAAATGATCGGAATAAACGTGAATATTGTCGAGTGCAAAAGTAGCTCATAAAAATACCCAAGTGTGTATTTTCGGTAAAACTCACAGACCTTTCGACATGCCATTTGCTTATGTAGTAATGCTCCGATTCAAACCGTATCCACCCCGTGAAGCTCCCAAAGCACTCAACAGCAAACCGTCCTTCACATGCAGCGCCCGAACAACGATCCGATGTCGAACCAAAATGAACAAATATTCCCAATATCGCACCTATTCAGAAGACTGTGGCTGGAAAACTAAACCCTCCACAGCCGTCCTCGCCTGATCCCCGGCATATATAGTGGAAGGAACCGAAATCCAATAACGGCAATGGAAAACCCCCCGAAGCAGAGCAGAGCAAGCAGCCGGTTGGAATAAAATGAATAAAAGCGAATAAACAAAGGAATAATAAAAGTAAATTGAGTGCTACATGTGCATCATGAGCGAGCGGTGGCCTGGCTCTTTGGCCATATCATCGATTTTGCCACTAACCGACGACGATGGTGGCGTCCCCTGCTGCTACTGCTCTGGGGTGTGGCGAAAATAGAGCAAACAGATCAACACGCGAATAAAACGGAGGTGTGCTGGAATCTTCGATTTCGGTGGGAAGATATGCTTCGGAACAAGATAAGAGCCAAAAGCTGTGAGTACCCGTTAGACGTTTTTGTCTGCGGCGGTGGCGGCGGGAGCCTATCAGAAACACCTGGTGTCGTCGACTGTGACGACGACGACGACTGTGTTTTTGGCATCCTCGATACACACCTCTTCCAATGGTTCACCGAAGAGGAAAATGAAATAAATACAACATTATATATGAACAATGGAACCTGTGGGCCACAACATCCGCATCTGGGGTTGTTTGGGATACCTCGTCTAGCAGCGCACAGGGATACGACGAAACGAGCCGAAAATTGAGCAGGAAACGGTCTGTGTACATTGTCTCGGATGCCAATGTGCGGCCTTGTTGTTCACAGAATCTGGGAGTGTGGCGCCATGCTGGGTTCAATATTCGAGAAATTATGTGCGTGTGAAGCAAAACACACGCCATCAGCCGCCACACTACTAGGCCAGTGCGATGCTGGCTGGTTGGTTGGCCATTTCGGCTCGAATCAACGTGCAGGGGAAGAGCAGAATAAAGCAGTTCCAACCCGACCCAACTAGGCCAGATGGTCTGCAGTTGGCAAATTAGATTTGGTTTTGCAGAATGTTTTGGATTACGGTGGTGGGATATTGTTGATATCGATATGGAGTTTGTCTGGAAGGTTAAATGGGGATCGTAGCGTAAAAGGGAATTAAGCAATTAAACAGTTCATTAAAATCTTCTTGGGGTTCAATGCTTTAATTGTAATATCACGTATTTGGTGATTATTACTTTTGGAACATTGAAGCAGCCGTAAATCTTATTATTTAGTGAGAGGGCAACCAAATTTATTTGAGCATTCCAAGATCTGCTGCAACAAAACAATTCAGATTCCCCATTTGCCAAAAACTGATCTAAGCTTATGTCAGACGAAGAGACGAAATAGTATTGGTTTAGTACTTAAATTTGTTGAAGATGGTTTCAAAAAAGTTTTGAATAAGAAAGTTATGATAGCGAACTAAAATGGAACCACAATGCTGACCAACTAAAGGCTCATTCCTCTATTCATGTAGCACAATCTTGCAACATGGCCACGATTCAGCGAAAGACAAATTTCTACCTTAAATTTCCCCGACACCTTTAAAAGACACCCCGGAACCATAAAACCATTTTCACGTTGGCTCGTCGTTCACCTTTTCTGCACTTTCCCGGTGCACGATGACGCGATCCCGAAGGAATGCCTCATTCCGAAGCAGCGTTTTTCGCCTCTTTTCATCGAAATTATCACCATTATCATTACGATCGTTAACATTTAATTTAATGTTTTCCGTTTTTTTTTTTTCTGCTCCCGTTCCCGTGTTCGCCGAGCCATTTCACCGCATTTCAACCGTGGAGAATGGAATTCTTTTTCCCGTCTGCCCGGTGCGCTTGTTCGGCCCTACCGCATTAAACATTCTCTGGAATATCGTCTGACGCCGAGCTTTGGAGCCGATTCCCGACCCGACCTGTGGGTGTGTGGAGCCATCATCATTACC
Organism: Armigeres subalbatus; assembly: GCF_024139115.2. Lineage (NCBI taxonomy): Eukaryota > Metazoa > Arthropoda > Insecta > Diptera > Culicidae > Armigeres > Armigeres subalbatus. Next base: position 200,948,236 of record NC_085140.1, on the reverse strand, counting down.
ATCAACATCGTTTCATGGAGCTCACCTTGGAGATCCATTTCCGGTTCCCGGTACTTGCCGTCGTCGTTCGGAGTGTACGATGATGCAAGATTATTACCAATCAGAGCAGCTATCCTGCCGAGCACCAACCTACACGAACGGCTGAGCAACGGATTTGGTTGCCGCTGAAGCCAGCAACAGACTGATCCCCAAATACTCCGAGCAAATATTAAATATTGAACTATTAGGGAACGACGTACGAGCAGCTTTTTCCGTGGATTCGTTCGTGTTTTTTTCTGACGTCTGATTCGATGGCTGTGTGCAAATGGTCGGGTGGGGATTCGTCAGTGGAATGCATCACTTATCGTATTCTATCGAAAGTGAAAACGGATGGTATCAATAATTGATTGGAAGACTGGGTTCGTATCTTTCTGGCATTCGTAGAGCAACAGATCGATGATATGCGAGTTTTTGCCGACTATTATTGGCTGACATTATGAGTAGATCAATAAACAAATTTGGATAGCAAATTAGAGTTAATTTTTTTTAATTCCCGTCCAGAGGTCTACAGTTTCGGAAGGATAAACGGCGAATGTGAAATCGATTTCAATATTAGAACAAGAATGGAAAGACAATCATACACATCTTTCAATTAACAGGAATTCTTTGGCTTTTGAATTTTCTTTAGGAATCAGTTTAAAATGTTGTTTGACATAGATATTACAGTCGTCTTCCTTCATGTATTTGCTGTGCACTCATTATTTTAACAGATCGAAGTGACATTTAGGAAATTCAAACATCAATCTATAAGTTGCACTCGCTGAATTAAATTTATTTAATTGTTGAAATTGTGAAAAACAAAAGAGCAATTTTTTTTTGCCAACCATGTAGCACATTTCTGCCAAGGAGTGCGTGTTGCCAGGGGCAAGTCCACTATCCAACATGTCACCGTAGTCTCTATTGCGTACAATGTGCCACCAACGCTGCAGCTTTGACATGATCTGTTGAGTTCCTGTGTTCACTGCTTCACTGTTCATGTCTAGTTCCCATACATCCTTTCAACGATGTTGTCCCTTGTCGTATCTATGCCGCTAACTCAAGCCCGCTCAATTTCGAAACGAGGACATGCATATAGGTACTCAATACATTTTCGACTGTTTCTACCTCTTCTAAGTACACCAAACAGTCTGGATACTGTACGAACGCGAAACTATTTTGAAATTTTTTTTATGCATTTTATCGTACATTGCATTACACTGATCCGGTCAATCATCGGACCGTCAATCACAATACCTTGAGGAGCGTTATCAAACATTAATGTCAATATCTTATATATAAAAATGAAATGGTCTGTGTTCGTATCCGCATAACTCGAAAACGGCTGGATGGATTTTTTTTATTTCTTCAGCAGAAACATTCGTTACAGTTTCCGACGGGTTTATATGATATTTCCTAACGCGAAAATTACGAGTAAAGTTGAGCAAACCGTGAATAACTAAAATTGTGATTCCTATTGGAATTTTGCATGGGCAGTTTACAACGCGTATTTTCGCCTACTATGCAGCAACGTCTGCCGGGTCGACTAGTATATATACAACATATATATTAGACCTCTTCATGTTTTCAAAAAGTATCAAAAATTCAACCGGTCAGCCCAGAATCACAATTCTTATGCTAAAATAAGCCTCCTCTCAAATTTTCAGCTAATTCGGATAAAATTTCGAGGTGGCTCAAGTCGATTTAGTGTTTTTGGGCTATTTTCAATTTTGATAAAAATCTAACGAGAGATATAAACGCCGAAAACCATCGCAACAACCTCTATATGGAAGTTTTTGGTGTGCTCTACAAGTCTTGTGAATATTGCGATTCATTCCGTTCACATTTTGGCCATGTTAAAGTGATTTTCAAGCTTAAAAGTGCATAAAAACACTCTTCCCCCTTAAAGTCGTTGTTCTACAAAATTCTTGAATTTATGACAAATCATTGTTAATTTATTAAATTTATTATATCTTTTTTCCCTGGACATTTGAGTAATATAACTTCTAATGTCCGATTTACCGTTAAATTCCTAAAAATCAGAAGTTGAACATTTGTCATAAATTTGCACGTTAGGATTTCCTTAAACAAGTTATTCGAACAAAACATAAATCAAATTATAAGATATTTGATGCTAACAACAAACGACTTCCAAATTTGGTTCATTTCATCATATGGCTGTATGCTTTTACCATTTAGTGCATCGCAGTAACAAGTGAAATTGAAGCTTCTTTGTTCGAACAACTTGTTTGACGAAATCCCAACGTGCAAATTTATGACAAATGTTCAGCTTCTGATTTTTTAGAATTTAACGGTAAATCGAACATTAGCAATTATAATACTCAAATGTCCAGGGAAAAAAGAGGAAAATAAATATAATAAATTAACAATGATTTGTCATAAATTCAAGAATTTTGTAGAACAACGACTTTAAGGGGGAAGAGTGTTTTTATGCACTTTTAAGCTTGAAAATCACTTTAACATGGCCAAAACGTGAACGGAACGAATCGCAATATTCACAAGACTTGTAGAGCACACCAAAAACTTCCATATAGAGGTTGTTGCGATGGTTTTCGGCGTTTATATCTCTCGTTAGATTTTTATCAAAATTGAAAATAGCCCAAAAACACTAAATCGACTTGAGCCACCTCGAAATTTTATCCGAATTAGCTGAAAATTTGAGAGGAGGCTTATTTTAGCATAAGAATTATGATTCTGGGCTGACCGGTTGAATTTTTGATACTTTTTGAAAACATGAAGAGGTCTATTATATATATTGTCACTTGTACATCGTTCAGCAGGACCAGTCCCAGCCTAGCTAAAATCTTTTTTTTTTTGTGTCTTTATTAAGGAGACTTTCAGCCCGAGGCTGGCTCGTCTCCGCTGCTAAAATCTCTTGGAAGACAAAGTCAATGTTATCAGAGGACGTTTTTATCTCCTCAATTAGGTAACGGATGCGATTACTTAAGGCTACCGTTTTCAGTAGGTCCTCGATATGGGTCGGAAATAAAGGCTACATCGGTCCTATTTCCAAAGATCGACAGCTACAGCAGCAGCATGACTAAAAGCTTTTGGGATCGGTTTAAACCACTGGATGCACAACTTTGCGCTGTTGTGTACTCCTATTACATGATTCGGAGGGCGAGAGAAATTTCTTTTGTACAGTTCTTGAGATAGTGTCTTTGGCATTTGCATAACCTATTTTAAAAAATTTCGATATTGCTATTCCACTAAGGTTGAGTGCCATGGAAGTCACAGCGTTTCCATCGATTTCTGCTCTGTGTTTACGAGCGTTCTTCTCTATAGCATAACTCCATCATTTTTTCGGATTAGGAGACGTACTCCAGAGCGCCTTTGAACAAGGGAAACACGTCGATCTAGTTTCCCTGGATATTTCTAAGGCGTTTAACCGCACTTGGACCCCACTAGTGCTCAAGCAGCTGGTGGACTGGGGTTTCATTGGTAACACCTACCTTTTGTGCACAATTTCCTCACCCATCGGTCCTTCCGGGTCTTTATCGACAATTCCGCCTCCAGAACCTTCTCAGAGGAGACTGGGACCACGCAGGGTTCTGTTCTGGCCGTAACCCTGATCCTGGTTGCCATGAATGGGGTCTTCAATGGCCTACCCAAGAACATCTACATCTACGCGGACGCCATCCTACTTGTGGTAGTCGGTGACACTCCTGCGCGAACGCTCTTCGAACCCAAGCAGCGGTTAATGCAGTTCATCGGTGGGCCTCATCGGTTGACTTCACCATGTCGGCCGGAAAAAGCGTCCGCGGACATGTGTGCAATGGACGGCACCGTCTCTCCGGCCCAAGTCTCAAGATTAACGGGCAGCCGATTCCAAGCCGGAGACTCGTCAAGGTCCTCGGAGTCTCCATCGACCGAGGACTGACCTTCGTCCCTCATTTCCAAGCGGTCAAAGTCGGCTGCAAATCAAGGATCAACCTTATAAAAACATTAACAAGACCGCATAGGACGAACAACAGGGTCACTCTGTATCGTATCGGCCAAGCGCTGATTGACAGCAGACTTCTGTATGGACTGGAACTGACTTGTGTAGCACGTTGTGAGCTTGTCAACATACTCTCCCCAGTCTTCAATCAATACCTCCGCATAGCTTCCGGACTTCTTCCTTCCACACTCGCTGAGGCTGCCTGCGCCGAAGCAGGTGTCCTCCTATTTCGCCATCGTGTGCAAGCAACCCCCCAGAGCTGGCACTCCTCCACAGTCAAGATAAATAGCTCCATTACGAGGCGCTTTAAAACAGGGGACAACACGGAAGCTCTTCGAAGATCGGTCGCCGAGTTGCTAAACACTGAGTTTAGGAACCATGAACATCGATACACTGACGGTTCCCTTTCGAGAGAAGGGGTCGGCTTAGGCGTTACCGGGAGCAATCTAACGGTCTCGGACAGTCTTCCTGCACAATGCAGCGTTTTCTCGGCAGAAACCGCAGCTCTATTGATTGCCGCTACTACCCCCTCCGACAAACCAGTCCTAGTTCTGAGAAATTCCGCTAGTGCCATCGCCGCGCTAAAAAGTGACCACCCGAAACATCCATAGATCCAGGCCATCCTCGCTGGTGAACAACAATCGACAACCTTCGTCTGGATTTCCGGGCACTGCAGGGTGCCAGGCAACGTCACTGCGGACATTATGGCCGCAGCCGGCCACCAAAGCTGGCGTTTCACAACATCGGTTTTCTTGGCTGACGTTAAAGCCTGTATCAAAAAGAACGTCAGGCAGGATTGGGAAAACCAATGGGCTGCTTCCAGAACCACGCAATTGTGGAATGTCAAGGGATCCACGGCACCATGGAACGACATGCCCAGTCTCAAGAACCAGCAAGTAATCTCCCGCCTCCGCACCGGCCACACCCGATTTTCACATTATTTCGGCGGAAGGCCCTTTCGGGCCGTTTGTGACATCTGCGAAGTAAGGAAATAAGTCCCACCCATGGACGTTGTGCGAGCCTCCTGGGCTGTAAGTTCCCACGCTTCCCACAGTCCCCATGGCTGCGTTTCATCCCCAACTTCGCTAACATCGTTTCGCTTCTTGATACCAACCGACCAAGTCCTGTTTATCAGGAAAATACGAAGCGCTGTTTATCAGAAAAAAGTCGGACTTTTGTCTCTCTATAAAGCAAGCGAATGTCAGGAATTACAGTGAACATAGCAGCGATCGAGTGGTCCAATCTCTAAACAAATCCAGAATTACCGTCGTTGTTTGCGCTGTTCGAAATCACAACAGAGGTCATGTTACGCAGTTTATTTGCACAAGAGGGATGCTGCTCGTAAACCGTGATATCCTAATTGGGTCTAATGTATTATTTATGTTATGCCACATGACTTGGACCAGGACATTTTTTTGACAAACTACATCATCAATTGAGAATGCTCACGCCTATGTTAACGCACTCAACGTTATTACACACAACATCGATTTCAAGGGTGGTAACCTCACCACCCGACCCGTCGATCGCAAGCTATAGCTTAAGAGTAACCTATCGGTCTGTATTATAAACTCACGTAGGAGACAGGCACTCCGACAAGAACCACCGCGCATGAACCGCAATGACCTTTATATCTACATACGGAGGACTCCGTATCCCCCCCGTCGTTTTTGTTGTCGGGGTCAGAGTCTATTATATATAGAGTTACGCAAAGAGTGAAGCCAAATCTACCTATTAAACTGTCAAACCGTCTACCTATCGAGCAAAGTAAACAAATGCTTGTTGGTAAGGCGGAAGTATTGTTATCGCCTGATGATTATTATGGCGAATTAAAACTCATGAATTGAAATGTATTAGATTTGTTCTAGACACAGCTTCAAAAAACTTCAATCTTCTTCTTCTTCTTCTTATTGGCATTACATCCCCACACTGGGAGCGAGCCGCCTCGTAGCTTGGTGTTCATTAAGCACTTCCACAGTTATTAACTGCGAGGTTTCTAAGCCAAGTTACCATTTTTGCATTTGTATATCATGAGGCTAACACGATGATACTTTTATGCCCAGGGAAGTCGAGACAATTTCCAATCCGAAAATTGCCTAGACCGGCACCGGGAATCGAAAAACTTCAATACACCCCTCAATAAAGTTGCAACAAGAAACTCATGTGTTTGCACTCTGTAGGTGACTTTGGTTATCGAATTAAAAAGCTTTAGAAGTGATCACTTCCGTGAAGTCACTTGAAGGGTTGAACAAAAATGAAAGTTTTCAACATAATGACAAGAGCATCATTCAGAATAAGAGTAAGCTCGAGAGTAAGAAGATCCTCTTTGCGCAACTCTATATAATTGACTCTGGTCGGGGTTAGGACGGTGTCCACTGCTTCACAGTAGTTTCTACTGCAGCAGCTGGTTTTGTTCAAGACGCCACCAGCGCTGTAGTTTCGACATAATCTGTTGAAAAGAATGAAGTACTAAAAATGGACGGGCAGATAAGCAGAAAACGAATGTGAGACTCACGAAATGGAAAAAAGTTCGCACAAACAGTAATACTGCCCGCTGTTTTTTTCACGTTTTAGTAGTAGGAAGTTCGCATCAGTCGAATAGCTTGATGAACCCTCCCAATTGTCATTTTTCAAGCAAACGCAACCAGATTGGTGCCCGATATTGAGATCTAGACTAGACTCTACCATAACTATTACTGTCATCGGGGTGGCAATGGGTCTGTGGGTCTGGGGTCTGAGTCATCAGGTCAGTTAAACATCCCCATGTGACCCCTTTATCACCCCCGACGACGGTGCCGTATTTGATGTAAACTCATTGGTATTCAGTACATCGCAACGAAGACCATTACACATCGCATCTCGTACGCAATCATAATGTTACGATTCAATTCGGATTGTTTTTCGTCGTATTTCAAAAAGAAAATTTGGACATACTGCTTCAAAAACGGATGCAAACCATGAAAAAGTAGAAATATGGGGAACGACTTTTTTTTAGATCTTTTAGAGCCTCCAAACCTTCCTTGGATTCAGATCTTGATGATCTACATAAACAACAAAGCGTTTTACGAGAACTCAATTCTAATTTGAAGTTTGCAATGCTACTTGAGACATAATTAAACTATTTTCATCAAATCGCTGTGTTACCAGAACATCAACGGTACTTCAAACAATTCTTGAGTTCAGATTTTGGAGGTCTGCAAGACCAACAGAGTGATTCATAAGGTCCTGAGCTTGTGTGTTAGTTGGAGCAGCTCCATGAGGCATCATTACACCAGTATATACAAATCACAGCATTCCCAGTATTCCTGCGGTACTCCAAATCATTCTTGAATTCAGATCTTGAGGGTCTACAAGACCATCAGAGTGATTCAAAGGCTACTGAGCTTAAGTGTTAGTTGCTAAAACCCCATGAGACGTCATGTACATAATTACACCAGTATATGGAAATTATAACATTCCCAGAATATCTACGGTACTCCAAACCATAATTGAGTTCAGGTCTTGGAGGTCTACAAGATCAACAGAATTATTCATAGATTCCTGAGCTTGTGTGTTAGTTGGAAAATCTCCATGGAACATAATTACACCATTATATAAAAAAAAACTCAGAATTACCAGAACAATTACGGTACTCTCGAATTCTATACCAAAGTGATGCATAGGCTCCCAAACTTGCTTGTTAGATGGAATTACTCCAATGGACATCATTACACAGTACGTACGTACGGAAAAACGTGTGATTGTTTTTTCGAGAAATGCTCCTATTTTTGATGGCCATTCACAAAGTACGTCACATCTTTACTGGGACGGTGCAGTCTGAGCAGCGTTACGATTAATAAAAAAAATAAACCAGAGGTTCATTACAAGAAGTGTGACGGAGGGGAAAGGGGTGTTGAAAATGGTAATTGTTTTGTGTGACGTACCATATGAATCTTCCCTAGATGTCCTTCCCCATACAAATTGTTGACGGTAAGTTCATGCTAGACCGTCGTAGATCTTCTTGTTTATCAATTTGAAGCTGAGAAGGAAGAAAGTCAGTGGAGATATAATAGCTTCCACACTTATATTCTTCCCTCTCCCTTCATACGGGAGCTTGGCAGAAGGAAGGTCGTGCGATATGTGCCATCACAAATATTGCCCTCCGCTCGCTTTCAAATCGACTTCTATAAAAACATTCTTCATGCCTTCCGTATCCTAACGGAACTATCAATTCTATACTTTCGCCTCTAATTCTATCATGAACATGTACGTCTAAGTTTGGAAGGATGGTATTAGCATTTCCATATCATAATAAAAGTATACTTTTATAACTATAGTTGGGATATTGTAGATCATCCTGTTTGATCGTTTTGAATATAAGGATCCGTACTCCAGTTTGGAGTGTCCGAATTTCAACGAATTCTGTAAGGTGTAGAATTGTGTAACGAAGTCACGTGGAGTTATTCTAACTCATACAACTAGACATCGGGACATCGAAGATTTTCATGTTAATTGATTTGAATATTAAGATCTGAATTCAAGGACAGTTTAAGTATTGTAGATAATGAAAAAGATATATTATATCGCTGGACAGGCGCAGGATTTTATCATAAAGCATTTTAATTTCAATTATTTAACCAGAAAATGGTAAAGTATGGTGTTGATTCCTTAGAACATCAAAATTACAACTCAAAGATAGTTTGGATGCTCTAGATCATCCAAGTGCCTGTGCATTATTTTTCCTGGGTGGAACAGTTAGTTTAGAACATTTTTGAAGAAAGCAATGCGCTATCTCTTAAAACTGATTTTCGTCTTGGGTCATGTATCCCTACACCCAACCGGCGGATGTTAGATTTTCTAACAATTCTGTATAAGAATCTACCAAAACCTGTATAAAAACTAGGCATATGCGAAATTGTTAGATTCTTATACAAGTATTGTATAAGAATCTAACAATTTTGTAAGGTTTTCTAACAATAATTGTTTGAGAGCTTACATTTTTTGTATAAGAATCTAACAATTTCGCATATGCCCAATTCTTATACAGGTTTTGTTAGATTCTTATACAGAATTGTTGGAAAATCTAACAACCGCCGGTTGGGTGTATTGAATCGGTTAACTAATATTTTGATCCAGAGAAGAAATGTCGACCCCAACAACATGTGCGAGTAACTCTTTAATTAAATTCCATAGTTTTTCTTTTAGACATTCATATTTTAAGATGTCGTCCAACCGGTATTACCAAAAAAAAATCTACGATGCGAAGGCCTATGGGTGAACTGTTTGAAGTTCTCCTGATGTACAAGGTCAACCGTTAAAGATTTTTAAGTTCTTATGTACCACAATTCTCAAAGCTCCTCCACTATTTCTTATGTATTTATTATTCAATTTCTTTAGGATTTTCCTATGCATTCCTATTAATAATGGTTTTCTCATGGTATCAGTAACTGATTCTATTTTGAGAAGGAATTTCATGTAAAAAAGGCTTGGAATTATTTGAAATTTTTATGTTATGTCCTCGAGGAAATTTCAATTAGTTTCGGGAGTTTCAACCATGATTAAAATTCGTTGGCAGATGTGATCATTTACTTTAAAAAAATTATATAACGTGAGAATAGTGAAAAATATGATATCTCCCATTGTGGCCAATTCCTCGAACCAATAATCTGAAAAGTATCTCGAGAAATGCTCCAGATTTCAACAACAACTCTGTCAAAAGTTCCTATAAAAACTTTTCTTGTAATTATTTCATTACCCGAGCAACACAAGTCAGACAAAACTGGTTACAGCAACTTGATTGTGACTAAATTTGGTCACATATGATGTGTAGTACCCTATGTGGAGCTTATGTGCTGCTAGGGTAAGCCTTTCTGCCGTTTCCGCAGGATTTCTTCCAACAAGTCTTCAAGTAAGAAATTAAAACATACTTCGATTGCTCTTACGAGAATAACTTTTGATTATGATAATGCGTTCTTCTCAGAACGTGCTTAGGAATTCTGTCCATAGCTCATTCCAGTAATTTATGTGGAATTAACTACAAGATATTCTTCTACATGGTATTCAAAAAGTTCTAATTTTCCTAAGGAGTTTCACTTGTCCAGACCTTTTTCTAAAAATTCCATCATAAATTTCTCTGGCAATTTTAATTTCTTGAGCTGAAAAAATCAAAAGTTCATCGAATCACATTTAGAAATTGTTTTTAGGATGTTCTTCAACGGTTTTTAGAAATGTGCGTGCGCATACGTGTATTAGACAAAAGAATTCCGTTTGCTGGTAATCTGCTTTTACAAGTGCATGGACGCGCTCCGCATTGCTTGACGCGTCAGCATGTCATCGCCCATAACACCTTTTACTTGCGGGAATCCCTATAAATACTGCCTTTCACCCAGCTTCACCCAGCCTATAAAAACGGACACCAGTTCCTCTTTGTCGACAATCCTCCCACGCACATCAAAACAACAGTTTCCAATTTATTCCGTCATTCAACGAATCGACATTAACGAGCGACCCCCCTAATCCACAAGACGTGTCCAAAAATTTGGCCCGAAGATTAAAGGCTCGCACGCTCCACGGACATTTATTCAGCCCTCGTTTAGTTCACTTTGCACGATTTTTTAGCCCCCTGCGCTCCTCTCTTCCGCTTTGCTCGCCGTTCACCTTTGATTCCGGCGGACAACACAGAGAGTCCTTTCGTGTCCTACACTGACAAGCAACAACCAACAACGCAGCAGCAGTTCGTCAAAATTCAGTACCGGCGACGACGCTGCCACCGCCGCCGATGACACGGGGACAATCGCTCAAGTGATTTCGGTCCGGTTCGGTCCATGGCGGCGCGAAGTTTTCTCCTCTGGCGAACCGAGGCAGCGGCAAAAGGTATTTAAATATTAATGTTGTTTTAGGATTTATTCAATTTTACTAAAGCAAACAATGTGGGACCGAGTTTTGGATCGTCCTCTTGCTACCGCCGACTTCGGAAACGAGAGCCCGCTGCCCGCTCGCACTGAAACCCCATCGACCAAACAGTGTCGATTGGTTGATCACGAGTAGGGTGCGGTGGTGGACGGATTGCTCTTTGACAAAAAGATGGTCTCCGGTCGTCATCGAAGTTGATGATGGGAGCGCACAAATTGAGTTGCCACTGCGCTGTCACAGACCCGCCGCGTTGTTGCTCTGGGGATCGGATTGATTGAGTCTTCATTCTCCGCCTACAACAATGTGTCCACAGCTAACCGATGGATGCCGGGTTGTTGTTCGACATGAGAAGCGAGAGCGTTGGAGAGGGGTAATATGCAGATTATGTTTGTTGAATCATTAAAGCGGACATTTTCACACAAACGTGCTAAGCAAACAATCGAGTTGGTGAGGGAGTTCGAGCGTTCCAATGGCAGCTATCCGCGAAGGAAAGAGGTCGCTCTTTATGGTTGGGTGATCACGCCCCGGCTTGTGCGAAGGACAACTGAGATTTATTGACAAGCGGGCGGATGGGATGCTGCGGATTGCGTGGCGTTGGTTCAGACAGATAAGGACAGCATTCGTCCAATAGCATCACTTTAGGGATAGAAAGGCCCGAAGGAATAAACAGTTGTTGAAAGACAACTCCGCAGGAAAATATTGATTACGCATTATAATTGCTGGGCATGAATAATCGCACAAAAAGGAAAAAATCAATTTGTTTGAGGTTGATAAGCAAAATTTTCAATATTTGTGGAGTAGGATGGCATGCGATTAGTTAATTTATGAAACACACACACATAGCACACTTGTTATAAATTGATTGGAGCAACGTCTGTATATTTGTAGTCTATCACGATAACAAAATTTACGTTAGATATAAAGTAACACTGTGCTGTCAAGATTAAATTCAAACTTTTCAAGCGATGGCGGAAACAGTTCCGCAATATGTATTCACATACAAAAGTTGAAAGCCTCTAAATGTTGTGAAGTCCTCCAATGAAATTTAATCCAAAAAAAATACATTCATTAACCGTTCGCGTTCGAGTGCATTGGCAAGCACTCGGGAACGAACTGACGCATGAATAGCCGACAAAGAGAAATAATCATAAAACAAACCAACAATTTCAATGAATCCGCAGACAATCCTCGCAGTACAATAATGCCGCGCATACTTGTGAATGAAGCCCGCCGTGAATCGATTGCAATAATTTTGCACTTGCATTCCATCATCGACCTCCAATACCTGAACCGCGACGCATAAGTACATGGCTGCTGGTTTGGTTGATTCTGACTTCCTTTACCACACCGCTCATTTTCCCTTACTTTGCACTGATGGGATCACAAGGGCGAGGGTGGTTTTGCCGTGTGTAATTCGAGTGCTGCACCGTTGGTTGCGCTTATTAAAAGCCATTTACAAACGGTGAGTTGGATTACTTTTTATAACCACTCACGCACCGCACACGGACAGAAATGCTGCTGCATTCAGTAGAGCAAACTGCAGCAGAAGAGCCCATTCAAAGAGTGTGGTTTCCCTCGGGCTCGCACGAACCCATTTGGGGGAGGAGGGTCCGCGCTGATGGCGAAAGGATGACGACGCTATGCCTCCAGCAGCAGCAGAAGCAGAAGCTCCACTGACAAACACTCGGTTATTAAAGGGGCTAGGCGTTCGTTCGGCGCTCTCTTCATGATTAAGTGATTATAAATATTTACACAATAGTGTATTTATGTGTAGGTCCACACAGCGTCGATGTTTATTGAAGGCTGGTCCTGCCTGGTGCGGATATGCCAAAGGTTTCAAGGAGAAAGCCGCGCGAAGTTGAGCCGGTCATCAGCGCGGCACACTCCGGGTGTCCAACATTGCAAGCAGAGCCGAAGTGTACCTACCCAGTCGGTGTAGTGGCAGAATTAGTAGTCACAAGTGGGTTTACCACGCGGCTTTGCTAAGGATGTCGACGTTGGCGACGGTGATGATGTTGTTCTCGAGTAGCCTTGGAGAGATGATTATGGGCATGTGGCGGCACACCCTTGGCTCAATCCATCCCACTCATTCCCCACTCGCTAGGTGGGAATCGGAAGCATCAGCAGAATTAATAGATCAGTGAATACGGACACACTCGGAGCCGGATTGGGGTCGGTCGTAGGCGGAACGATGATGCCGGTCGGTGGCGACCCGACCGAGGATTATAATTCGCATCGCCATATCCAATAAGTGAGTTTTGAATACACAATGCTTAACCATCCAACCGGTATCCAGTGGAGAGACAGAGCCGCCTGAACTGCTTGTCGCCTTTGAGGCCTATTATGCAGGGCGGCTGTCTGTAGCGTAGGTCCATCTCTATACACATACATCGGGGGCCTTTATGCTATTGTGGACTTAACCCACATGGCTCAGCAGATTTGGGTGCTGGGGTGGAGGCGCAGCGATGGGAAAGGTGTATAAAGGGGTAAGCTGCTGGGAGCACATCTTTTGTTATGTTTTAATTAAATTTAAATTATAATTATGCTTTAATTGGATTAAGATAGCGTTATCAATTATTGGCAGTATAGCGTAACGACGGTGGCTTTTAAATGAAATGCACATTACGGTAAGTGACCGTTTGTCCCAGGCTTTGGTGATCAGTGAAAGAGAAGTCTAATCCATTGTCTTTGGAGATTATGGTAGATTTGGTCTTTAAAAAGGGGTGCACCAACAAGTTGCAATAAATTGACAGATACGATTAGAATTGACAGACTCAGATTTGGCACAGATTTATCCCAGATCAAATAATGTTTATATGAAATTGGAATTTGATTTGGATCTGATAAAATTCGAATGCAGTATTGTCTGTCAGAATAGAATGTTGCAAATTTGCATTAAGAGTCAATTGTACTATCTCCGAAAATTCCTAGTGTGAATGAAGCCAGTGAGTAATTTTTGCCTAAAGCCTACAAGCCTATACTTTTTCAATACTTTTTTGCAGAGCAGTCGAAAGGAATCTCTTAAGGTCACTCCTGACAGAATCCAAGTTTCAAAGTGCTCACGTTTTCGGGGGCACACCACTCGATACGGAAGCAACGCACAACTGTCATTTTTATTTTTTCACGCATGCTGCGACGCAGCAAAGCTGAATCAACAAAAATGACAGTTGTCCTGCCCTCCATATCGGTGGTGTGCTTACACTGAACAATTCAGGAAATGACTAAAAACTTCTCTCTGGATTCGGCAGTGTTGATATGAATTTAATTTGGATTGGATTTGGATTGGATTTGAATTTGATTTGAATTGGATTTGGATTGGAAATGGATTGGATTTGGATTGGATTTGGATTGGATTTGGATTGGATTTGGATTGGATTTGGATTGGATTGGATTTGGATTGGATTTGGATTGGATTTGGATTGGATTGGGATTGAATTTGGATTGGATTTGGTTGGTTTGGTTGGTTTGGATTGGTTTGGATTGGTTTGGATTGGTTTGGTTGGTTTGGATTGGTTTGGATTGGTTTGGATTGGTTTGGATTGGTTTGGATTGGTTTGGATTGGTTTGGATTGGTTTGGATTGGTTTGGATTGGTTTGGATTGGTTTGGATTGGTTTGGATTGGTTTGGTTGGTTTGGATTGGTTTGGATTGGTTTGGATTGGTTTGGATTGGTTTGGTTGGTTTGGATTGGTTTGGATTGGTTTGGATTGGTTTGGTTGGTTTGGTTGGTTTGGTTGGTTTGGATTGGTTTGGATTGGTTTGGATTGGTTTGGATTGGTTTGGATTGGTTTGGATTGGTTTGGATTGGTTTGGATTGGTTTGGATTGGTTTGGATTGGTTTGGATTGGTTTGGATTGGTTTGGTTGGTTTGGATTGGTTTGGATTGGTTTGGATTGGTTTGGATTGGTTTGGTTGGTTTGGATTGGTTTGGTTGGTTTGGATTGGTTTGGATTGGTTTGGATTGGTTTGGATTGGTTTGGTTGGTTTGGATTGGTTTGGATTGGTTTGGATTGGTTTGGATTGGTTTGGATTGGTTGGATTGGTTTGGATTGGTTGGATTGGTTTGGATTGGTTTGGTTGGTTGGATTGGTTGGTTGGTTTGGTTGGTTTGGATTGGTTTGGTTGGTTGGATTGGTTTGGATTGGTTTGGATTGGTTTGGATTGGTTTGGTTGGTTGGTTGGATTGGTTTGGATTGGTTTGGATTGGTTTGGATTGGTTTGGTTGGTTTGGTTGGTTTGGATTGGTTTGGATTGGTTTGGATTGGTTTGGATTGGTT
This sequence comes from Armigeres subalbatus, assembly GCF_024139115.2. Lineage (NCBI taxonomy): Eukaryota > Metazoa > Arthropoda > Insecta > Diptera > Culicidae > Armigeres > Armigeres subalbatus. The sequence continues at coordinate 200,933,092 of NC_085140.1, read as the reverse complement.
TGGATTGGTTTGGATTGGTTTGGATTGGTTTGGTTGGTTTGGATTGGTTTGGTTGGTTTGGTTGGTTTGGATTGGTTTGGATTGGTTTGGATTGGTTTGGATTGGTTTGGTTGGTTTGGATTGGTTTGGGATTGGTTTGGATTGGTTTGGATTGGTTTGGATTGGTTTGGATTGGTTTGGATTGGTTTGGATTGGTTTGGATTGGTTTGGATTGGTTTGGATTGGTTTGGATTGGTTTGGATTGGTTTGGATTGGTTTGGATTGGTTTGGATTGGTTTGGATTGGTTTGGATTGGTTTGGATTGGTTTGGATTGGTTTGGATTGGTTTGGATTGGTTTGGATTGGTTTGGATTGGTTGGATTGGTTGGTTGGTTGGTTGGATTGGTTTGGTTTGGATTGGTTTGGATTGGTTTGGATTGGTTTGGATTGGTTTGGTTGGTTTGGATTGGTTTGGATTGGTTTGGTTGGTTTGGATTGGTTTGGATTGGTTTGGATTGGTTTGGTTGGTTTGGATTGGTTTGGATTGGTTTGGTTGGTTTGGATTGGTTTGGATTGGTTTGGATTGGTTTGGTTGGTTTGGATTGGTTTGGGTTGGTTTGGATTGGTTTGGATTGGTTTGGATTGGTTTGGATTGGTTTGGATTGGATTTGGATTGGTTTGGATTGGTTTGGATTGGTTTGGATTGGATTTGGATTGGTTTGGTTGGTTTGGATTGGTTTGGATTGGTTTGGGATTGGATTTGGATTGGTTTGGATTGGTTTGGTTGGTTTGGATTGGTTTGGATTGGTTTGGATTGGTTTGGATTGGTTTGGATTGGTTTGGATTGGTTTGGTTGGTTTGGATTGGTTTGGATTGGTTTGGTTGGTTTGGATTGGTTGGATTGGTTTGGATTGGTTTGGATTGGTTTGGTTGGTTTGGATTGGTTTGGATTGGTTGGTTGGTTGGATTGGATTGGATTGGATTGGATTTGGATTGGATTGGGATTGGATTGGGATTGGATTGGGATTGGATTGGGATTGGATTGGGATTGGATTGGATTGGGATTGGATTGGGATTGGTTGGTTGGTTGGTTGGGTTGGATTGGGTTGGTTGGGATTGGATTGGGATTGGTTGGGATTGGTTGGATTGGGATTGGTTGGTTGGATTGGGATTGGTTGGGATTGGATTGGTTGGATTGGTTGGGTTGGATTGGGATTGGTTGGGTTGGTTGGATTGGGTTGGTTGGGATTGGTTGGGTTGGATTGGGATTGGTTGGGTTGGTTGGGTTGGTTGGTTGGGATTGGTTGGGTTGGTTGGGTTGGATTGGGATTGGTTGGGTTGGTTGGGATTGGATTGGGTTGGTTGGGATTGGTTGGGATTGGTTGGGATTGGATTGGGATTGGTTGGGTTGGTTGGTTGGTTGGGTTGGTTGGGTTGGATTGGGATTGGATTGGGATTGGATTGGGATTGAATTGAGATTGGATTGGGGTTGGATTGAGTTTGGATTGGGATTGGGACTAGACTGGGATTGGATTGGAATTGGATTTGAATTTGATTGAGATTGGATTGGGATTGGATTGGAATGGGAATGGATTGGAATTGAATTGGGATTGGATTGAGATTGTATTGGATTGAGATTGGATTGGATTTGAATTGAATTGGGATTGGATTGGAGTTGAATTAGGATTGGATTAGGATTGAATTGAGATAAGGATTGGAATTGGAATGGGATTTGATTGGGATTGGATTGGAATTGGATTGGGATTGGACTCAGATTGGATTGGGATTGAGACTGGATTGGGATTGGAATGGGATTGAAATTGGATTGGGATTGAATGGGATTTGATTGGGATTGGATTGGAATTGGATTGGGATTGGACTCAGATTGGATTGGGATTGAGACTGGATTGGGATTGGACTCAGATTGGATTGGGATTGGGACTGAATTGGGATTGGATTGGCATTGGATTGCGATTGGATTGAGATTGGACTGGAATTGGTTTGGAAATTGATTTGATTGGATTGTGTTCAGAATGGCGAAATTGCGATTGGATTCAGAATGGATTGGAATGACATCGAACCACTGCTAAAACCAAACTATTTTCGTAAGTAGCTTCAAGCGGTACTCAGTCCCCGATTGTTATTGACGACAGACCATCTATTCTGAAGCAACCATGGAAAATTGCATAGTCATACGTCGATAACTTCTGGAACAAGTGGGTAAAGGATATCATATTTTTAGTGGTGTCATTTTTATTCACACCAATTAAAATGTCAATTCGGTTCGGTTCATGATCGTGTGCATGTAAATTTGAAATGAACTTATTTTAAAATTTGCCTCAAACAGGAATAAATAATAAACGCGTATTTCAAAATCAGCATAATCTTATAAATTTTAGGGATGCTTCACATACGATCACGATTCCGGATACGATTAGGATTGCGCTGTTTTTCTAGTTTATGTTTCAAACTACGTATTCAGCTTCATTGCTCCATTCCAGTGACATCATAGCTTAATCTCTTTGCCCTTCGATCATCGATCCCCATATGCGGAGCGCACTCCACATGTTGGGAAATTTTCCGCTCCAATGACTTTTCCTGTCATCACTTCCCAGAACCAGACCACTACTAGCCGTGCCGTGGCACAGCGGCGCAGTCAACCTCCGGATTCCGGGAAGCACTCTGTGCCACACACGTGCTGCACCTCTTCAAGTTGTGAGTTTACCTTCTTGTGTATGTGTTACGATGATGGTTACGGTTGGATTGCCAAAGTGGTGGGTAGCTTCAGCCACCCAAAGGGACCGCCACCTGACTGTGGGTGGTGGCCATCATCAGCCAGCGCCAGTGCGGTTCGAGGCACGCCTTATCGGTGTTGTTACTGGGCGCCCACAGAGCGAGAGCACCCGATTTCGAGTTGTCGTCGTCGTCATCGCTGAAGTAACGAAAGGAAATTGAATTATATTCTATTAAAGAATGTTCCTTCGCCGTTGTAGTCGTCATCGCGTATCGGTCGATATGATCCAGTTTCGGATAGCCTTAGGACCCATGGCGAAAGACAGATGGGGCCTTGCCTTTGACGGGTTGCAGAATAAATCAATATTTTTGATGATGAAACTTTTTCCTTCTTATCGGTCGATGGTGGGATGATTTTTTTTTGTTTTGTCGGTGGGACTTCCTTGCTGGGATAGGGCTTCCTCGAAAACAAAGGGTCGACGCCATTGTTGCTCGTGTAAGAGCTACTAGAAGTTGCTTCGAGAAAGGGTAAATATTGTTCTTTGTACCGGTCTCGGAGGAAAATCTCCCTGCGGTAGTGAACTGATCGAAAGCTCTTTAATACAGTTTTTTTTGTTTGGTCATGTTTTAGATCCTGCTTTCTGAGATTGGCTCCGTTGTGAAGTTTTACAGGCTATGCCGGAAGCTGCTCTCCTTGGCCAGATATGGATGAAAAATTTAAATATGCTTCAACTGAAAGTTTCAGCAATGCTGGTTTGGAAAAAAAAAGTTTGATAGACAAACTTTAAATTGAACATTAAAAACAGTTCTAATCTAGTGGAGTATTAGCATAACGAGTAGACATTCTCCTCATCATTAATACTCCATTTTGGTAAACCACAAGTAGGCAAATACCCTGAATCCACTGAATCGCTCGATTATACCATTGGAAATCTTTAAAATACTACGGATAAAGCATCAATCCATTTTTTCCTACGAAATCCTTCTATTCTATTCCTTTTGAAATCTCACCCATCATGTAAATCTGTCGAAGATTTTAATTCTGCATCAAACCCATCCACATTCATCGCCGCAGGCCATCTATTCTGGGATATGCGCTTCCTGAATGCGGAAAACCTCTTCCGAACCCACTTTCGGGATCTGAAGCAGCAACAACCGAAAAAATAAACGGTGCATCCTGCACCCACCCACACCAAAGCCGATATACAAAGAGAAAGGAACGAAATGGAACCTAAAAACCGGTAGGGATAATAGATTTCGATCCGTTCGGAGGAAATCTCTTCTACAGACAGATGAGCTTTAAGCCTTCATAACCAGGCCACAGTGCAGCGAGTGGCTGAGCTGCACTCTTTGTATGCCGACAAGCGGACCAAGTACCGCTGCGTTGCCGTCGGATAGTGCAGAGCTTATAATGCAAAAAGGCACACCGACCACGGACTGTCCTGCACCGTGTGGATGGGACTGGTTGGATGGGAGAGAAACATATAGTTTTATATTCACCAGAGTGACTCTCCAAAGAACGAATACAATATTCTCTGCCGGCGCTGCTGTGCTGGCCTTGGTGAACCTTCTTCCTGTCCGGCGGAACTGCGGAACCGGAGTCGGGTGAGCAATTGTGGATGTTTGCATGACCGAAAGCGTATCGAGTTGTGTCACAGGGTAACGATGAGGCGACCGGAGGGGGCCACATTTTCAACGGAGGGGTCAATACGGAATGGCTTTGTCGGTGACGTTTCTTTATTGCAGGGCCGGACTTAGGGGGATTAGAGCCCAAGAAATGGTATCAACAGAGTGGATTTTACTCACGATCTTAATAGTTGGTGATGGGAATAAATTATTGGATTGCTTCAAAATCCAATCGTGATGGAATGAAAATGAGATAAACGAGAAAAGAAACTTAAGAACAAGCTAAAATAAACACCCACCTTAGTGTGTGACAAAAGAAAACGAATAAAATCCTATAGTGATCTACATTTTTGTCAAGTAGGCAATTTTAGTCACTCTAACCATTTTAATACAACAGTGAACAGTGAAACAGAATAAGAGAACAAGTTGACTGCCATCGAGTAAGTTTGTTAATTTATGTTATAACAAAACCACTAGCCCTGAAAAAGATACCATCCTCGGATCGAAACGTCGGCGATCATGGAAGGGTCGTTTGCTCGAAAGTCATTTGGTCGATAGTCGTTCGGCCCAAAGCCCTTTGGCAGAAAGCCAGTTTTCCGACTGGAATGTTTGGCCGAAACAATTATCAGGTCGAAAGCGATTGGGCTAAAAAGTCATTAAGCCATAAGCGCTATACGGCCGAAAAAGTTGTTTTGCCTAAATGGTCGCAATGGTTTTTGGTAAACAAAGTTGTACGGCCGAACAAGCTATTTGGCCGAATTTGGCTGAATTGGCCGTTTAGCTGAAATGGTCATTTAGCAGATAGAGTCATTTGATCGAACAGGTCACGAAATTTGGCCGAATAGGACATTTGGCTGAATAGGACATTTGGCTGAATAGGACATTTGGCCGAATAAAACATTTGGCCGAATAGGACATTTGACATGTTTTCTGCACGGCTTACCATACATTTATCGTCTCCCAATGAACATTCCGGTTGAGTTAGCGACGTGCTAGGAAAATAATTAGGTATTTATTTTTTCATTTTTTGAGAAATAACGATCTCAAAGTTTTCTAACACTATTTGTTTACAAAATTAGTTAAGATATCATTTGGCACTATTCAACTCACATTTAAAAGATTGTTTTTCTGATTGAATAGTAGTAGGATATGATAACACCAAAATATCACAGCTGTGAACAAAAGCAATACAATCGCACTCTAATTTATATAAAATTGATAGGCATTGATTCAGCTGAAATTTGATAGTTGGATTGTTGTCAATGGTTTGAGAGATGAGCCAGCTTAGGGATGCAAATCTGTATAATAAAGATAAATAATAATAGTTAAATATTAAAATCCAGTTGAGAATTTTGAGAAAAGACGGGTTCATAAAACTAACGAGGCTGGATCAAAAACGCATTATGTTGTATTTATTAAAATATTTATTGAGAGAAGTATGGACATTCCTGCTTTGTCAAATGTCATCTTTTCAACTGCATGACTGTCACCGTAAGATGGTAGGAAGGTTAGCTAAAATCAACAAGAAGAAAACACTCACTAGATGGTGGTGTTAGCATCGGAAAATAGTTCGTTGTATGGAAAAGCTCGAACCATATTGCGAATGTAATATATTTCCGGCTAAAAGCAGTTACTCTTTTGTTTAGTTTCACACGTCAATTTCTATACCCAATGTCTGGTAATATAATCGAATATATTTTTGTACCTGCAGGATCGTTTATTAGAATGAATGCCAGGGTGCTCATTTGCCCCTATTTGCCGGCACACTGGCTCCGATTTCCGCAAAATACTCATTGTCTGCTAGTAAATTCTGTAATTCGCGAAAAGCCCTTCATATCCAGAACTTATACAGCAGAGCGATATCAATGTAACTGAAACACAATAAAGTATGATTAAAACCAATTGTTATAAATTCATCTCTGTTCAAGGACTATCACCCTTCGAACTGACCTAGGGATGGAACTAACCAGCACGAGAAACTGATGAAGAAGGACAAGCTGAATACCCAATGAGAATTATGTAATAATGGACAGCGCCAGAATGGATGGCTTTTCAGCAGGAGAGACCTGCTCCGAACTGATTGCAACCAGACGTTTCTCCAGCCTTCCCGTCCACCCCACCAATACTCCTCACTCGATAACGTGCAATGGATGAAAATGGATTTTTATGGCTTAAAAACAAATCTACATATAAATATTAAGTGCTTCGGCTTTGTTGTTACTTTACATACTCTTATTTTTATACGCTCTTATGTTCCCTTGTGAAAAGCCTTCTATCATCCATTCTTCGCTCGTTGCTGGGCGTCGTCGTCGTCATCGCCGAGCTGGTTCACTTTCCTCGAGTGATTGCTATTATTCGCAATTTTCCAACAACGACAAGAGCGAAAGTGCAGCGGCGGCGGACCGCCCTTCCATTGTCGTTACACTCGAAAGGCACACTACACTATCATTATTGCCTGTGCTGTTGCTGTTGCCGGTACGGCACGGTCTCACCACTCTTCAACGACACAGCATCCTTCTCGCTAGTTTCGGTCTGACAAGCGGCCTTACTGCCCTGCCGAGCCGAGTCGCAGCAAAGGCCTCATCACCAGGCCGGGATCACAGTGGCCAGAATTCGATGAAAATCCCAATTCCCAGACTAATCCAGAGAGAGAGAGCGGTTTGGTATCGCACAAAAAATCAAGTTTTATCCGACTTTTCCTTAAAAATACTCCGCTGTAACAGTAGCAGCATGAAAAAGTATCCTCCGACTCCTCTCCAAACTCCACACACGGCACGCAATGACAGTCGAGGTGCAAGCGAACATATATCACAGGAGGGAATTCTCATGTTCTTACAGAAATACCATCCTCTCTAGTTGGACACTCGGAAAGTGTGCAGAACGCCGGACGGTGTCGGTTGGTGGCGCACGAAAAAAAAAAAAGAAATGATAGGTTAGGTTGCAACAACTGACTGGAACAATTTGCAACAACCTCAAGCTATACGGACGGGCCAGGGTCACTAACGGCTGATCGTCGCTGCTGGCGGTGGGCTGCAATCCTCATGAATCAGGCTGCATCTGGGCGAATGGTGGGAGGTACAACAAGAAATCTGCACTTGTATTTCCCATGCCCGGCACGGATTGAGCGGAACCACAACACACGCCCGTGCCGAAGAGATACTACACGATCCCCGAGTCGAGAGGAGAATGAATGATTCCAAATGTTTGCATTTTTCATTTTTTTTTCACCCGACTATTCTTTCCATTTCTCATTTATAACGCGCTTTGGCCGTTTTCCTGTAGATGTACGGTGCGAGGTATGAAGCTTTTTAAAAGCCTCTTCTCCGCTGCTGCCGGGGTTTTTGTGAACAATTGGGGAGCTTAGAGCATCGTTGGGCGCGGTGGTATTCTATGGGAGATGACTCTGGTGGGCACTTTAGTCTGCAGCAATGTGTCGTGGGAAAGGGTGAGCCCTGTGGGCACTTTATCATGGAATTAATGGCACTCGTGGAAGGTTTCCGGGATTTCGCCATCGAGTGGGCTTTCCGCAGCGGATGGAGTGGTGCAGTTTTTTGAGATCTTTGTCCAATTGTGGACATTTACATGAATAGTACTGGTAGACAACGTAATTTTTGTTCGATATTTTCTGAAAATTTCTGATTACTCGCGGCAAACTGAAAAATTGATGATTTCATCACAATCTTCAATACATTCTAATGGTGTTTTTTTCTTCTTTCTTTACAGGTAAGCATGTCGATACAGCATATATAAATCACGTCCATCATAAGTGGTAAGGCTAGGTTTGCTGCAACAGTATTTTTGAAAGACAGAATGTTTACGACCTTTTCATGGAAAAGTATCTGGAAACGTATTCGTCCACTCTATAAAGTACACGAAGGCCCTGTAATGCTTTGGTCTGATTTTCTGGCTGTCTAGATAGTCGAGAGGCACTACAGGGTTGGATTTTATAGAAAATTGATCCGCAAAGTGAAAGTAGCGTTGTACCATCCGTAAAATTCAATGTCGGGAAGTATTTTTTGCATCACTGATTCCAGAATTCTTTCGCCAACATCATGGATCGCTTGAAACTACTAGATATTTAAAAATTGAACGGCTGACGTTGTTCAGAAGTACTTCCGAGAAAGAAGTGATTTGGGGTAAAAATTTCCATTTCTTACTCCGTTCCAGAATAAGTTACTGGACGGGAGTTGACTGACTGTTCTACTACAGCTAAGGTAGCAATTAAAATTGCATCGTTTTTATGTTCTCCACTTTGTACACTTATTCGTTTGCTGGGTAATTAATTTGTCTCTCGAGACCCATGATAGAGGTGATCGCGCTTAATTTCCCCCATTTTCTCGCCGTGCAGTGTTTTCGCTGTTCGGCCTTTTTTTCCAAAGTAGCGAGTATCGCTACAATAAACTACAGTCGCCTCTCCACATCTCGATATTGAAGGGACCATCGAGATAGGGAGAGATCGAGCAATGGAAGGAAAATTGAAATGGGTACTAGATCCAAAAAAAAGCTCGTTGCCATGAAAAACGACAACAAAACAAATGCCATTTCCTCTTGTTGATATGTATGTTATTCTCCACAGATGGTCTAGTAGCCTAAAAATTTGAACATATCGACATAAGGAGAGTGAATCCAGAACAAAATATGATCACATCACATCGAGATAGAGAGATATCGAGATAGGGAGGCAACTAATATGTGACCAGAATAGCGGCAGAATACACGATAAACTGCAGCTTCTCAAGGTTCTCCAATCTCCACTGTTTCCAATTCCAAGTACAAAATTTCCTAAATCCTTATTGAGGATGCTTACTGTACTCGTCAACCGATGGAAGTGCTTGAATTTTTGGGTATCCTGTGTTGATACATGGGGTCTGTTCCAAGGAACTGTGTCACTGCTGTGCTTACATGATTGGCTAGTTCGCCCTTCAATTGATGTCGTTGCAATTCAACTGTTTTTCCTGGAATGGCGTGTGCAAACAAGTCGCAACGGTTTCTTGCGATTGATGTGTCTAACCCAACAGAACTCTTCCTCGACATATCACTTGACCATGCCTTTCCTTCCTCTCTTAGTTCCCTCTGCAACTCTTGCTTAACCTTTCCGTCCCCAACGTCTGTTTTTAAGGGCTTTCAGAAATCTAAACTGCTGTAAAAATCGCATTTCTTGACCGATTCTTTCGCAACAAGTTGCATTCCATCCGGATGGATCCCAAGTTTTGATTTATACTAGTTTCGAGGCTATCCACAGTACGGTTCCAGAATTATTCCAGATTCCGTTGGGGTCAGTTGTCCCCGGAATAAGTGGCCATTTACAATTTTAAGTCAAAACAGGTCGTGCGACACCTCAAACTTCATGATTTCACAAAGCAATGATGGGAATCAATTTTTTAGGGTTTCTGGCCCACTCGGACTAAATCTGGCCACATCGGTCACAATCCGGGGACCTACGGAGTGGCCATTGTCTAACTTGATTCAGAATAAGTCCTGCGACACCTCAAACTTCATGATTTTTCAAAGCTATGATGAGAATTATATTTTTAGGGTTCCTTGCCCACTCGGATCCATTCCGGCCACAATCCGGAGGTCCTATGGAACGTCCATTTTCTAAATTGATTCAAAATAGGTCGTGTGACACCTCAAACTTCATGATTTCACAAAGCAATGATGGGAATGATATTTTTAGGGTTCCTGACCCACTCGGATTCAATCAGGCCACATCGGTCACATTCCAGGGACCCAGGAGTTCCAATGAAAATTTATACAGAAATTATACCGTAAATGAAATCAATAATGGAATTTTCGGAGGAATTCCTAGTTTAATTCCCAAAGAAATCCTGAAAGAATTCCGGTGGAAACTTCAAGATTTCTACTGGGAGATCCTTCAGGAGTTTTTCCGAAAATTCCTTCTTGAGTTCCTCCGGGAGTTCCACCGGCAGTTCCTCAAAGAGTTCCTGTAGGATTTTCTCCGAGAATTATTCCGGTAGTTCTATCGGCAGATCCGACGGGGGTTCCTCTGAGAATTCATTCGGGAATTTCTCCAGAATTTCCTCCTAGAATTCATTCAATCTTTCTTTCTGGAATTCATTTAGGCTTCTTCGGGAATATATATAGAAATTCATCCAGAAACTCCACCGAGAATTTCTCGGGGAGCTCCTCAAGGAATTCTCCGGGAGGTCCTCTGATGATGATGATCCAGCTACATACCCCTAGAAAAGTTTCAGCTAGACGAGATTTGTCTATAAGATGAATTATCCAAGAATTTTTCCGAGGATTCTTCTGGTAGTTTCACCGGCAGTTCCTTCGGGGGTTCATTTGAAAATTCTCCCGGGAGTTTTTTCAGAAATTCCTCCGGAAGTTATTTCAAGAATTCCTCCGAGAGTTCTTCCGGGAATTCCACAGGCAATTCATCCGGGTGTTTATCCGGGAACTCCTCCGGGAGTTCCACCAGTAGCTCTTCCAGGAAATCATGCAGGCTTTTTTTCAGGAAATCATTTAGGCCTTCTTCAGAAATTTAGCTGGAAATTCCTCCCAAAGTTCTTCCAATAGTTTCTCTAGGAATTCTTCTAAGAGTTCCTCCTGAAATTCCTCCGGGAGTCCTTCCGACAGTTCCTAAGGGAATTCTTCCGGCAGTTCCTAAGGGAATTCCTTCGGCAATTCCTAAGGGAATTCCTCCGGGAGGTCCACCGGCAGTTTCTATGAGCATTCCTTCGGAAGTTTCTACGGCAGTTCCTCCGAGTGTTTCTCTAAGAAGGAACTCCTGGAGTAATTTCCGGAGGAGCTCCCGGAGGAATTTCTGGAGAAAAAATCAGAGGAATTTTCGGAGGAACTTCCGGTGGAACTTCTGGAGGAATTTCTTAAAGAACTACAGGAAGAATTTCAAGAGTAACTCTCGTAAGAACTCCTGAATGAACTTCCGTAAGAGTTCCAGAAGGAACTCCTGGAAGAATTCTCAAAGGATCTCCAAGAGAAATTCTCCGAGGAACTTCGAGGAACTTCTGAATTCCCGGAGGAGCTACTGGTGGAAATCCCGGAGGAATTTTCAGAGGAACAGCCATTGGAATACACGGAGTTTAATTTCTAGAGGAACTTCCGAAATTCCATGTCCCGTGAAATTCCTGCCATAGTGCCATATATCCTCCAGGAATTCCCTGTGAAGTTCTAGAAGGGATTTCCTGAGGAACTCTTGGAAAAACTCCTGGAGGACCTCCCGGAGGAACTCTCACAAGCACTTCCGGAAGAATTCTCACAAGAAAGTCCTGAACGAATTCTTGGAGAAGTTCATGAAGGAATTTCTGGATAAATATCTGAAGGAATTCTCGGAAAAATGCCAGGAGGAATTAATGTAGAAATTCCCAGATGAAATGCTGAAGAAATTACCGGATGAATTCCCGGAGGTTAGTTCTGAAGAAATTCCTGGAAGAACTCTTGGCAGATATCTTGGAGGAACTCTCAAATTAATATCCGAATGAAATTCTGGAGTAAATTTCTAGTGAAGTCCGGAAAGCATTCTAGAACAATTTCGCGGAAAAATTTCGGGAGTAACTCCTGGAGAAGTACCTGAAGCAATTCCCGGGAAAATACCGGAAAGAATTTCCGAGGAAATACATGGACGAATTCCTGGAGAAATTTCTAAAGAAATTTTTAGATGAATTCTTGAAGGATATTCTGAAGTAATAGCGGAAAGAATTCCAGAATGAAATCCTAGAGGATTTCGCTACTAAATTTATGGAGGTATTCCCGGAAAAAAACTCCTGAAAGTTATCCTGGGGGAATTAACGGAATAATTCCTGGAGGAATGCCCGAAGAAGTTTCTAGAAGAATTTCCGAAGGAATTTCGTATAGATTTACAAGTGAAATTATGGAGCGAAATCGGAGGATTTCCGTCATAAATTTCTGAAGAAACTTCTAGTGGAATTTTGGGAGGAAATTCCGTTTGTATTCTTGAAGGAACTCTCGAATGTATTCCTGAAGGAAATGCCGGAGATTTTTCTGGAAGAATAGCCAAAGAAATGTCTAGAAGGAAAAAATGGAGAAGAAAAGAAATCTTCAAGGAATTTCCTCATGAATTTCCTAAAAAACAAATTTAGTGAGGGGTTTCTAGATAAGGAGAAATTACAATTACATGAGAAAAATTTTCGAACGATTTTCAGAGGAATTTGTGGATAACTTTCGGGAAGAATTTAGAAGTTCCTAGGGGAGCTTCTAGAATAATTTCAAGGAGAATTCTTGAGCCCGAAGTTTTTCGAGTTGTTTTGCCCCAACCTACCCCCTCTGGCTACGCCCTTGTATCATTCCCATCATTGCTTTGTAAAATCATGAAGTTTGAGGTGTTACACTACCTTTTTTGAATAAATTTAGAAAATGGCCGTTCCGTAGGTTCCCGGATTGTGACTGATGTGGCCGGATTGAATCCGAGTGGGCCAGGAACCTTAAAAATATGATTCCCATCATTACTTTGTAAAATCATGAAGTTTGATGTGTCGCACGACCTATTTTGAATCAATTTAGAAAATGGCCGTTCCGTAGGTCCTCCGAGTTGTGGCCGGAATGGATCCGAGTGGGCCAGGAACCCTAAACATATCATTCTCATCATTGCTTTGTAAAATCATGAAGTTTGAGGTGTCGCACAACCTATTTTGAATAAATGTAGAAAATGGCCATTCCGTTTGTTCCCGTATTGTGACCGATGTATCCGGATTAAATCCGAGTGGGCCAGGAACCCCGAAAATATCATTCCCATCATTGCTTTGTGAAATCATGAAGTTTGAGGTGTCGCACGACCTATTTTGAATAAATTTAAAAAATGGCCATTCCGTAGGTTCTCCGGATTGTGGTCGGAATGGATCCGAGTGGGCCAGGAACACTAAGAATATCATTCCCATCATTGCTTTGTAAAATCATGAAGTTTGAGGTGTCGCACGACCTATTTTGAATCAAGTTAGACAATGGCCATTTCGAAGGTCCCCGGGTTGTGACCGATGTGGCTAGATTGAGTCCGAGTGGGCCAGGGACTCTAAAAATATCATTCTCAGCATTGCTTTGTAAATTCATAAAGTTTGAGGTGTCACATGACCTATTTTGAATCATCTTAGAAAATGACCATTCTGTAGGTCCCCGGATTGTGACCGATGTGGCCAGATTGAGCCCGAGTGGGCCAGGCGCCCCAAAAATATGATTCCCATCATTGCTTTGTGAAATCATGAAGTTTGAGGTGTCGCACGACCTGTTTTGACTTACAATTGTAAATGGCCACTTATTCCGGGGACAACTGACCCCAGCGGAATCTGGAATAATTCTGGAACCGTACTGTGGATAGCCTCGAAACCAGTATAAAACGAAACTTGGAATCCATCCGGATGGAATGCAACTTGTTGCGAAAGAATCGGTCAAGGAATGCGACTTTTACAGCAGTTTAGATTTTTGAAAGCCCTCAAAAACAGACGTTGGGGACGGAAAGGTTAATGTACTCTACGTCTTATTAATCTTGCAAAGAATCTTGCTTGTCGTATCCTTCTGCGTTATATGTGGCTTATGGACCAAGCACAATAAATACGCTTGCGTGCGTTTTGACAGCTCTCCCATGGGAAAACTGTCAAAACGTACGCAAACATACCCATTCTGCGTGGCTCTTTACTTTTGATGAATAAGCTGTTGTTATTTCATTTTATTGTGTATATTTACTTGAATAATTATATTAGACTTCAGTTATTCACTAACGCCAACTAGCCGAATAACACTTTAGACCGATATATACATACAGAGGTTAGACGAAAAGAGTGATATAGGGAAAATGTTGTTGAAATTCAAATCAGCATAACTTTGAAAATAACCCGATTTTAATAAACCCGGGACCAACGGATGCAGACACTCTTCTAGTATTGTTCCCATCCAACACCTCAGATTGGCTATTGCCCACCGGAAATGCTCTGGTTTTTCCGAAGGTATGTTTAAATTGCAATTTTTCTTCTACTTGTCATTTTATGTGATGTTTACTTATATCGTATGTTATGCTTTCTACAGAAACTAGAACTAATATGCCGACGATTGCTGGCTGTAGATCAAAAATCCATTTCCAGGATGATAGTATCCACTGCCACCCTTATAGCAGGAAGGGCCGGTTTTGGAACCAGCTGGAACCATGCCATGGGTGTCAAATTTCATGTTTTTCATAGAAGATGAATATAAAATTTATATTGAAAATACATTTTGAGGACTGCAAGACTCACAGGCTAATTTGTTCCGGGTGTTCTGCGAAAGCGACATCTGTTCAGGGTATATGGCCAATCCCGGACCGTTTTCACAGAAATGACCATATTAATGCGTATAGCTGAGGGATTTTTGATCCACAGCCAGCATTGGTCGGCATATTGGTTCTAGTTTCTGGGGAAAGTATGAAACATCATGGAAGTAAACGTCACATAAAATGATAAGCAGATGAAAAAATGTATTTATAACATACCCTCAGAGAACCCGGAATATCTCCGGTGACCAAAAGTCACTCTAAGGTTTTGGATGGAACAAGAATAGTAGAAGAGTGTCCGTGTCCGATGGTCCCGGTTTTATCAAAATCGGATTATTCTACGCAAAGTTATGCTGATTTGAATTTCAACAAAATTTTGCCTATCTCAACCTTGTTGTCTAACCCTTGTATAACCGAATTCCATTGTGCCGAATTGAACGTTTGGCCAAACAATTAATTTGTCCGAAAACGACACACTTCGGGACATATGGCCAAGGTCATTTGGTCAAAAATGTCGTTTAGCCCATCAGGTTGTCTAGCCAAAAATGCCGTTGAGTCGTTTAACCGAACAGGCCGTTTGTCCGGAAATGCCGCTTGATCGAAATGATTCTTTGGCAGAAAATGCCATTTGACCAAAAATACTGTAAGATTACCCAGGCCTTTGGACGATAAGGTCATTTGGTCGAAACTGTCGTTCGTTCGAAATGGCAATACGGCAGAAAGTAACGGTTTTCCGAACATGTTTTTCCGAAAATGTAATTGGCTTGAACTCATCATATTGCCAATAATATCGTTTGCTCGAATAATAGTGAATGTTAAGAATGTGAAGTGATGAATGATAACTGAGAGGTGATGAACGAGATATATCAATTATCACTCCTCATTTCTCACTTCTCATTGCGAAAAGTGTACTTCTTAGCAGGTACGAAAAAAATCGGTTCATTTAGCGCTATTTTTTCACTAATCTCTACACAATCACAAATTAGGCAACTGTACACGAGCCCTTCCAATATTTTCAATTTCGATTGTCTGCCGTTTAGATTCAGTTAACACAGACAACAGACAAAATTCATCACCGAATCATTTCCATAGATAGCAAATGATGCATTGCATAGCCAAGTATTTGTTTACATTCGGTTCGTTAACGAATGAAATCGCAATTGAGTGGTGAGTCAGAAGATTCGTCAGAAGGATTCAGGCCGCACAACGAATCATTGAGTCTAAATTGAATCAATCTTCTGAGTCCAGCTCAGTGTTTTCTTCTGCACTCACTACTCATCGGTTCAATCTCATCCTCCGATTTCTTTTCGCACTATCTGTGGTTTCGCTTATTCCTGCTGGGGCGTAATCAGTAGGTATGAATCGTTTGTTCACAGACAAACATACATAACACATTTAACATTCACTCATCAAATTCATCGTTGTGCATGTACACACACTAACGACATCTGTAGTTTTCACTAAGTTGGGCAAATCACGCACCAGATGGCGGCAGTGAACAAACGTCAAAATCGAGCAAATCCGATACGCACGCCACGAGTGATCAATTGGCCAACTAATGAATATTTAAATTGACCAGTAAATCAGAATTTCGCGAGTGTTATGTCTGTGGTTTGTTCGTTCGGTGTTGGGTTGAGTAGCATTCATTTGGCAATCGTGTGTTCGCTGATGGATTGGGATTTTAAATAGTTGTTGGTCGTGTGAGTGAGTGAGTTTTCCCATAGCTGCTTCTTACTTTTCTCTTCTCATTTCTCACTTCTCACTTCTCATTGATCACTCATTATTTCCTTAATCTCACTTCTTAAATTTAGTTAATTATTTTACACTTCCCACATTCACTATAGATTGATCAAACGACATTCTTAACCATATGATCCGTTCAGCAAACGACATTCACGGTGGTATGACCCGTTTAGCCAAACGACATTAATGTCGTTTTGGCCGAAAATTTTCGGCCAAATGGCTCTATCCGTCAAACGACATTTTCGGCTAAATGGCTCTTTCTAATAAACGATAACATGTTGGAAAACCGACTATTTCGGCTGAACTGCATTTTTGGCAAAATGACGTATTCTGCCAAATAGCTTTTTCGGCCAGGTGGGTTTCGGTCAAATGACATATTCAGCCAAATAGCTCTTGGTCGAATGACTTTCGGCTAAATGTCCTTTCCTCGTTAAAGATTTTATATTCTTAGAGCATGTTTAGTATTTTTGATATTCTACTTCTCATGTGAAGCTCTTCAATATCTTAACAAGGTATTGAATACCTCAGGGAAGCATGTTGTAGTCATTCTCTCCCGCTGGGCCAGTAATGACTTGCTTTGTAGAAGATTTAAATTGCGGGACCTTGTCACGGTATTTAATTCATTTCAATGCTGAGTAAGATGCATTTCAATGAAGTATCGAAACCAGAGTTTGAATGCAAAAGAGAATTGTAAAGCCTTTCACTTATCGTCTCTGTATACACATATACGATATGTAGAATACCACGAGAGACTTTTTTCGCCAGCTTTCATGATGAAGATCTTATTCGGGAGGCTAAACCTCATGATAAATTTCTTTCAAAATGCTCCAAATGCGGGGAGCACTGATTCTGATGCTGCATTTCAACTTGTTCTACGCAGCTGTGCGGTCCGCAACACAAAATGAGCAAGAACAAAGTGGAAATCATCACTTATGTGTGGGGGCTGACTATCCTTGCCTTTTTTATCGTTGTTCGCTATCTATTGAAAGCGATTTCTGCAAACCCTGACCGAAACCGATATTTCATTGTTTCTCAATGGTGCTGCACATTGACTACGCACTCATTTCAGGTCGTCATTTTTTGGATTATTTTTGAGATCTGCCCAGCCGAACTGTTCTAAAATGGTATTGTTAATAGGGTTAATGATGCAATAGTGGAATGGAGACAATGGAATAGGATATTTTGCCGAATGGGACATTTGACGAATAGTTAGAAGCGCGAAGTGAGTAGTAAGATGTCTCAATTCGCGCTTCTTATTTTTACAGTAAGAAGTGAGAAATGAGGAGTGAGAAGTGAAACGTTTCACTTCTCAGGCCTCATTTCTCATTTCTTATTGTGAAAAATGAGTAGTGCGAAGTTGGTAGTGAGACGTTTCACTACTCTTTTCACAATTCTCACTTTTCACAGCGAGAAGTGAGAAATGTGAAAAGTGAGTCTCACTTCTCAGCTCTCACTACTCACTTTTTACAGTAAGCAGTGAGTAGTGTAAGGTGGGTAGTGAGACGTCTCACTATTCATATCGCGCTTCTCACTTTTTACAGTGAGAAGTGAAAAAAGTGGAGTGAGAATGGAGACTTCTCACTTCTTACTCCTAATTTCTCACTCCTCACTGTGAAAAATTAAAAATGAGAAGTGAGTAGAGAGACGTCTCTTTTCACTGTGAGAAGTGGGAAATATGTAGTGAAAAGTGAGATGTTTCTCTTCTCACACTCCTTTTCACACTTTTCAAATGACCTATTCGGTCAAATGTCCTATTTGGCTAAATGTCCTATTTGGCCAAATGACCTTTCGGCCTAATTACCCTTTCGGTCAAATGACCCTTCCGACCAAATGACCTTTTTGGACAAATGATCCATTCTGCCAAATGACCCTTCCGGTCAAATAGTATATTCGGCCAAACAACTTTCGGTCTAGTGGGCTTCGGCCAAATGACATTCAAACGAACGGTATTCGGCCAAACGGCCCTTACCCCCTTATTACGAATATCATAGATTTAATATGGGATTCGCAACTATTGGAACACTACCGCAACTATTGGCACAAGGGAGAGAAGCGATTTTAAAGATACTTTACGAATTTCCAATAATAAGAAAGAAATAATAATAAGAAATAATAATAAGAAAGTCCAATGATATTTATGTCTCTAACGTATTATGACAGGTCAACAAAATGACCGGTACGGTAAGTTGCTGCGATTAATTTGTTAATTCTCTAAAATTCGTACTACCACAACTATAGGAACACCCACGACTAACGGAACTTTTACCCTATCCACATTACAAATAAAGTGGTGATACTTCGTTGTCGTAGAAATCGTGAGGCAAAACGCCTTTTAGCTGGCACCTCTCAAGCAACAACGCACCATGCGTTGGCGAATCAGCATTTTGTTATTGACAGTGCGTGGAGACGCGTAGTACATTGTAGATTAGTCCTCCTTTGGCAGGCCTGCCCAGCCTTTTCAAGCCACGGGCCAATTTTCAGAATGGTCACTTGCTGGCGGGCCAGAAAATTATTCGCTACATACTCTTTATACATTTTCAAAATAACCAAAGTAAAACACTTTTTTTTTAGAATGGCATTTAGTTTTACAGAATGGCTAAAATTGTTTTAAAGAAAAACTGAAAACGTATTAATTGCGTTTTTTTTATTGAGTTCTTATTTTCTTTTTCTTTCAACGTAACAGGGCATGGAATTGTTGGTTTCTTTCCAATGCTCGACGCATATTGATTTCACAATCGGTGATCGAATTGCGCAAGCAGATAATGAAGACCAACAACTACTTTTTACTGCTTTCATTCTTGATGATAATTGTTCACACAGTATATACTTCCGAGGAGAAATATCTTACAAAAGATGTGACTTTATGAAATTTGGACTTGAGCACGTTGCTGCATTGGAGGTCAATTATCTTTATTTGAAACATTCCACATATATTATTCACATCAATAAACGGTGTTGAAGAACTGTGTTCTCAAAAATAAGCGAATAAGCTTGAAAATTTCTGTTCGGCTTCGTCTGTTTTCTACAATATTAAAGAAATCTATCAGTTTTCGACAATCAATTGTGGGAAATTGTTTAATTTTGTTTCAATAGTTTGCATGTTGGATAATAAAAGTTTGAAGTGATGGTCCCTGATTTTCAGCTTTATGTTCATCTCATTGAGATAATTGGTGACATCTACTATAAAGGCTGAGTCGCTCACCTTTTTAGGATCATACAGCTTGAGCATTGGTTTGGATTGGGTTAGCGAACTTCGCAATAACACAGATAATTTCCGTATTCTGCTTACATTTTCGTCAACATAATTTGTAATTAGTGGTGGTGAAGTTTCCTCGCATAGGTAAAGGTGATTTTCTTAATGACGAGCCTCTCTACATCACGAATATTGATCGTCTTTGCACATATAAATTGTTTTGGGAAAAATGCAGTGTACAGAAAAAAATTACAAATTGACTTTTGGGGCTGAATAACACTCGATTAACAAATAAACAAATTGCTTTGATATTCAAGTGTCACGACGCCCTTGTTCTTTTCCGTTATATCCAGAGTTCAATCACTATCAGTTGTCTATCACTCTAAACCCTCGCCGTGCTTTACGACAAATTACTGATTCTCAGCAAAATACATTACCTCAGCCGAAACGTCACTTTTACTGAGATCTCGGCAAAAATCACGTTTGCAAAAACTCGGCGGTGCCCACCTCGGGAAAATGAACAAAACATGCTAACATCTCGGCCAAAAATAGTGTTTGGAAATTTTCATCAGTATTGTTAAAATCTGATTAACAGCAAAACGCCCGTGATGCATTGTTCGACTTCGTACTTGCCCAGATTCAATTAATTTATATAATAAAAAGGATCTTCTCGAGCCAGATAGAAAACCTTTTGGGCCGGTAATGAAGTATTTTTTCTTACACAAAATTAATAGATTTTGACGAGGTCGAAAATCAAAACATTAAACCAAATAACGTTTGCTGTTTTGACATGTGGCGCCATCTCTTCGCTTATTGCCACTTGGCAATCCGACGGCCATGTTGTTTACACAAGTTGGTGACTCGAGCTTGAACGTCTGTCTGCGCCTGAACTGACCATAAATTTATAACAGAATTTATGGGCAGTGATCTGTCGTTTTGTAAGCGAATGTAAGGTATGTTTATTCAAAAACTATTTCCTAATATGGCTGGGGTTCTGCCAAATCGCCAACCAAAAATTTCCTGTTTTTCTGCCTAAGGTTTCGTTTTTATCAGATTTACTGGCTCTGCATGTGCTAATACAATACAATACAATGTTTCGTTTTTATCAGATTCAATTGACCACAAATCGTACCGGATATCTCTCAATCTAATAACTGAGGATATCGTTCAATAAATGTGGGAATAAATTGCCATTAAGGTCACTCCTGACAGAATCCAAGGTTCAAAGTGCTCGCGTTTTCGGAGGCACATCACTCGATACGGAAGCAACGCACAACTGTCATTTTTATTTTTCCACGCATGCTGCGACGCAGCAAAGCTGTATCAACAAAAATGACAGTTGTCCGCCGCCTCCGTATCGAGTGGTGTGCCCCCGAAAACGCGAGCACTTTGAAACTTGGATTCTGTCAGTAGTGACCTTAAATGATTTCCGTTTTGCTTTGACGAACAAAATATCACAAATCCGTCAAAAAAACGCTTGGTGCGCTTTGGTTGAACCCCGACCATATTCAAAGCAGAAATCGATCTTCCTTATTTTGCTATTAGCCCTGTGAAACTTCAAGAAGTCCTTAACCTCAGGCCAGGTTATTTTTGATCATAGCTTGATGCATATATGCTCTCACTGGTATGCAGAATATTATAAACCTTTAGTTTTCACGGTGTGTCTATGGGGAAATATTATTTTCAAAAATCAGTATCTCTGAAACACTCACCATGCTCTCCTCTTCCATATAGTGGGTAAACTAAAATGTTCTATCGGAGGATCTAGAAGAATTTTTATTTTTTGCACTGTTTTCGGTGCAAACTCCATAGAAATCTAAAATGATTTAACTTCCCCAAAAATGTATCGAAAAATGACCCCCGATAGAACATTTTAAAAATGCACCTACGTGAAAGAGAAAAATCTATACTTTCGTGTAGTGAGTGTTTTAGAGATACTGATTTTTTTGAAAATACGCCTCTTCGCACAAACACACCGTGTTTTTGCACAAAAAATTTAGTCACAAGGAGTTGATGAAGCAATGCACCATGCGTCTCCATATGCCTGTAGCCTGTTGTTTACATGTTTAAAACTTGTTGGCATAAACAGTAATAAATCTCCTAAAGTAATGGAATAACGAACTTGACGTCTTCGACAAAGCTTTTCAGGAGAAGTTTTGCTACAACTGTGAAATTGTACCTTTTATGATATAAAGTAAAAATAAAGTGTCTTCTCTCTCTTTTAGGAGGATTGATCATTAAGCTGAACACCTCCAAAAGGGCGCTATTAACTTACTAATAGAATGTCTGAAATACACCATTACGCTAAATCGCACAATGAAAATAATATTAAAAACGCGCTAAAACAATATTCGCCTCTGTGTGCTGGTTTAATTCGATATGCACAATTGCACAATGATGCTATATTAATGTTACAATAGATCTAAACTCGACAACTCTTACACTCTATGGCAGTTTTCGAATATCACTGAAACTTTGAGATGAAGACTTGCAAAGATTGTAATGAATCCTCTTTTATAAACATACCAAAGTTCAACTTAATGGACGCAGTGGTTTTACGCCCCAAACAATAAAAATAAACAGTACTACCACATTCATTTCCTTTTACGTGCATAAATGCTGATGAACATCCGTTGTTAGTTCCACGCCCTTTGCCAACAATAGTTATTAAAACTATTTATGCCACTTCATTCAATCTGCGAAACTACCGCATTACAATCCTATACCCGATTATCAAGCCCCATGGAAATAATCCTCCGCACGTAACCACAGACACGACCAAACCACTGACACCCCTGTTTCACACTTTCCGGTGACGATCAAAGCTTCTTTTCAACTCACCACTGTTTATGATGCTGGAAATATATTAAAATTTAAATATTAATCAAATTTCACACCCGTCTAGGGTGCAGCATTCCGCCACGACCAGCGTGCTTATTCTCGTTTCCGTTACCCACCGAGGTGACGAGACACCTGCCAATGCACATTGGAATATTGCAACCATCATCTAGACAACGACACGTGAAGGAAAAAAAAACCTTCATAACCTTTTCCGAACTATCCGCCCTCTGTGTAATGGCATTTCATTCGCTACTTTATGCGCTGCTGATTCTGCTGCAACATGACACCGTACCGTTCGGTTCGTTCCACCCGCCCCAAAACGGCATAGGAAAACAGGAATAAATATCTACACATGCCATACGCTTTGATATGCTCCGTGATGAGGAAAAAATGTGATTTTGTTTATTTTATTCCACCGAAAGACGCCCATTCTGGTTCGGCATTCCGGTTCGGGGGTACGTACGGCGTGGGAGCAATGCGTCATGAGAAACTTGTCAAAATGCAACAGCGGATGGGTTGGAATGCCTTCCATCTTTCCCCCAGCTCCGCAGAAGGAAAAAAAATAGAATATTCATGATTCAATTTGTAAACAGCATGAAAAGCTGCTACTCTGCCACGGATGCTACCTCTAGATCCTGGACTGTCACTCCGGTTCGGATTGGTGGGTGGGTATCGGTGCCAGGACACTGGCATCGCAGGAAAAGGGAATGTTTATCCCTGGTTTGGCAGCAACTTCCGTTGATCGATGAAGACGCCAAGTTCGAAGCCAACAGTAGAATTTTCAATCGATAATTGAAAAGCCCCAAAATAATATGAGTTCTTTAGTTAAGTACCTTTGTTCAATCCCCCGCAAACGCCTATGGAAATGGATCTGTTTGTAACTGCCAGCCGGTGTGTGCGATCCTCCCGTGCTCGCCCGGCTTCTGTTTGTGCCGACGATTTGTATTTCGATACAGAGCATCATCCCCGGTGTCACGTCTGGATTTGATGTATCCGTCCGAGCTGGTGCATCCTTGCGAACGTGCAAACGACAACAACCGACCGGCTGACTGAAAGATGGGAGTTTGGTTGGCATTCCACCGGGGCCAGTGGGTGGAGCGACGCAAATGAGATGCATTTTCATCTTCTAATTTACATAATCGCACCCGGCAAAATTCAGCTGAAATTCGGTTCCGAAACGAGGGTGCGGTGGATGATTTCGGGAATGTTCTCTGAATTTTAGCACCGTTGCACTTCTAATCTCGAGGGAAACAATCTGGATTTTCACTTATAATTTGTTGATTATTTTATAGCGTTCGTTTCATGCCCGGAGTGCTTTCAAGAGAGACAGACAGGAAGAAACGCCAGGCGCAGTCAAACGGGTGGAGATTAGGTTGTTTTCGTTTCCAAATCCCTGGAAACTATCTCTTTGCCATTGCTTGTGAAGAATTTTCGCCCCTGTCGGTTCACTTCAGTATGGAATAGAGTACCTAAATCCAGGATTAGGAAGATCTTTGGTTGGTTTCGTGTGTTGATAGCACTTTCAACAGTTTGATGTTTGATTTTCATGGATGTTTCCATTCGCCAGAAGTACTCGTGTTCATAAGTAATCCTAATCCCCACTCTTAGGTGTATAAAACTTGATCAAGTTTCCTAAAATTCTACAAAATCATTTTTGTCGAAAACTGTTTCATCATTTCATACACCCAACCGGTGATTATAAGATTTTCTAACAATTCCTGCCAAACTTATATACGAATTGGGCATATGCGAAAATGCTAGATTCGTATACAAATATTGTATGAGACTTTGCAATTTTACAAGCTTTTCTTAAATATTTGTTTGTAAGCTAATATTTCTTGTATAAGAATCTAACAATTTTGCATATGTCCAGTTCTAATACAGGTTTTGGTATATTCTTACATATAATTGTTAAAAAATCTTACAATCGCTGGTTAGGTGTAGTTTTTTTTAAATGGTTTAATTCGTAAATAACAAAATGCAGCAACTTTGATTTATAATAAATCTCTTTTCGCCTTTGCACTGGTTTCATTCCTTACTAGAGCTTAACACAGTAACTTTTATAACTAACTGTTATCAAATGGAGTAATTTAATTAATTTTATCATTTGAAAATTCGTATACATATCATACCAATGGCACGATATGCTTTTTTTAGAAACCAAGAAATGCCAGGAAATAAGTGCCAACATTGAGCTACGGTAAATCCGCTATTAAATTTCAATATAGGCATGGAACTAATCTATCGAAACAAATATCAAAACGGGGTTGAATACACATGTGTTCAAATTATTCACTAGTGCATCTTTTTTCCTAAAAAAAAATACACATTCCTCCTTTTAATGTAGTTATTTAAACGCACCTATGTACAATATATAAACAAAAATAATGAAATAAAAAATA
Organism: Armigeres subalbatus; assembly: GCF_024139115.2. Lineage (NCBI taxonomy): Eukaryota > Metazoa > Arthropoda > Insecta > Diptera > Culicidae > Armigeres > Armigeres subalbatus. Next base: position 200,908,341 of record NC_085140.1, on the reverse strand, counting down.
TTCCTACACAATTCTCCTCTAACAGCGTTTTTTATACGCACCTATGTACATAATACAAGCAAAGCAAACGGCTTATCACTTCAATGCTTCGATTGATTTAGGCTCCGGTTGTCATTCTACAATTTCCCGCTATCACAACTGATACCGCTGCCGTAAGCAATTCATTGGAAAACTGTTCTTTCTCTCTTTAACAACCATTACCCGAACGACAGAAATCTGCTCGGTGGCTTTGAAAACCGAGTAATCACACCCAAATGAAGTTATCTATACTTTATCGTTCTGCGTCTGGGAATCCCATATGTTCCTTTCCCTCAGCCTGGGCAGAGATGATGCCACCAGGAGCTCCAATGAACCGAGCTTCCACACGACAACGTCGAACGCTCGGAGGCAGGAAAAACTTTCTCTAATTCGATTAAGCTCCCAAAATAATGAATGCACATCACATAGGATATCTTATAATTAAACTGTTTTTCTTTCGTCGAACGATCCTTTCGGAGTGCTTAAGCCTCCGAGCGCTCCATACCGACAAAGTTGCACCCGGGAAGCCCCAGTAATGGAACAGCAATCTCTCGAATGAAACACGCCAACAGCGCAAAAGTTTTTAATCTTGCCTCTAAAATCTACCGACAGAACATGATATTTGCTCCATAAAACTATCTTTCTAATATCCCGCCCTAATTTAGGGTAGTTTGAAGCATGTTTTCCGACCAAATCGTCTTACACCCCTTCCCCGGTTCCGAACGCGTCCATCCCACCCGACCAAATATGGACACCATAATAGCACCCACTTCGGTAAAAAGGGCTGCCAGCGACAAATTTTATCATCCCATTCAGCCTTGGCACCGGCAGCAGCAGCGTCTGGTCCATCGTGTAGAACATATCTTGACTTTCTAATATCTCTCGGTTCCTTCCCCGCCGACTTGCGCTCCGACAACCGACCCAATCCCGGAACGACCATTCGCAGGCCAGTGTTATCTGGAAAGAGTTTAACCCTTCTGCCTCCGTGCCCCATCCGCCCGGCCGTGTTCTCGTTTCGGGACGATTAAATTAGTTGCCTTTCGTAGATGGAGTAACTACTGGGAAGTGGGAAACGACGGAACAGGCGAAAGGTCAAGTTAATTCCGAGAGGAAAAGCTCCTCGGGGGCCACCGGAGAAGATGAGGGCATTGACAATCAAAATACGTTACAAGTTAATCCCGATGAGCGGGGGGAAGGCATTTCCGTCGGAATTTAGATGTTTAAAATCGGGAAGGATTTAAATTTTATGCGATTCGAAATGGCGATGGTTGGGGTGGAACTGGTCGATTTCACGGCGTTGGAATTCGCATTATGGAACGGATTTGGCAGCATATTTAGAGCTGTAACGAAATTGTCGGGCAGTTGTCCGAACGGAATCAATCGGAGGATATTTTTCGAATTGATTTGATTTGAATCCATTCCCTTCGAATAAATGAAATCGTGTTTCCCGGAGAATGGGTTGTACAATTGAAAGGTTTTGTTCCCGCTTTTTGTCTTTGATTTCAAACAATTGTATTAGCAAAATCTAGACTTTGTTAGAAAAGCATTTACAATTTGTCATTCCCCCTGCTATACGATACAGAATTTGATCAACAAATGAGAGAGTGTTATAGAGCACAGTTTGTAATGTTTTCCTAAATGTAAAACAACATTGTGCAGAAAACAGCGCAGTAATGTGTCAAATTAAAGCAAATGCTGCTGTAATTGCTTAAAAATATCTCTACCTCATGATGTTTTTGAATAACTAAAATTGTTTATCAAGTCCATCTAAAAGCGTATAAATCTATGCATTTTAATTCAAGAAATATCCAAAACAAAAAGTGGGGATCAGGTGTGTCCAGGTTTCCTGTACCTCATCCGATAAATTTCGCAGTGCAAGACAATGAACATGTTTTGTTACAGACGAACCAGTCCTGAACTGAGTGTCTCTCTCTTAAGAATAAAAAAGATGTTTTGTTATCGCATAACTTTTAAGGTCAACTCACCTGTTATTTATGGTTCCTCCAAACCTAAGCGACTCGATTTTCGCTGTAACTGGGTGACATTTGTTGTGATGCCGTTGCCACAGAGAAACAGACGTCTCACTCAACACATGTTCCATCGTTCACCTTTTCAACGGTTAATTTAACTTTTTGTAGGTGGTCAATCGGCTGCCGATGGCGCTTCCATCGATTTTGCTTGTGTTTGACGTTTGCATACTACCGCCATCTGGTTGCCGCTTGGCCACACATCGTGATTTTAGCATTGGGTGACAATGTTTTCGTGACGATGTTTTTGATTGCATTTTGCTCTAAGTGAGACGTCTCTTTCTCTGTGCCGTTGCTGTATGCATTATTTACTTCGCTAATCCACACTGCACCAGAGCAACTTTATAGTTCTACGTTTTAACTTTGGTATGGAAGCATTAATGGAATCATGAACCATGAACCAAATACATACTGCGGACATAGCGTGGAGGCGCGTAGTAGATTGTAGATTAGTGACGCGAGGGTGTTTTCTTCAGTTTATTTCGTCCGTTTTACTTTTTCACAACACATGACGCTCGTCACATCACCACGCTCTCCCTAAAGCTGCCACATTTTTTTTTAATGAATTACCCGAGCAGCACAAAATGGACAAAAATAGTTGCAGCAACTTGATTGTGACTAAATCTGGTAACATATTTGTGGCAGTAACCTAATTGGAACATGTGTGCTGCTAGGGTACATGCTTCGAGTGTGCTTACAGTGCCACAGGTAGGGATAACTTTTTAATCAGTATGGCGAAAGGTGTCTATAATTTAATTTCTCGGCATTTAACATCTTTATAAAAAAAAACGATTATCTCCGCCTCAAGTTCAATTTAACTAAAACATACTTCATAGAAGACTTCAATAATGAGGATGACTCGCAAAATTTCACCAAAATAGCTAGGTGGCCCTAAAATTATGAACGTATTTTGATTTGCTTTCTTTTTGTCTTGGGGAAAATTAATGCCTACTAGGATGGATCTATAAAATGTAGGGCAGAACAGTCCAAATGCATTTTCGATGTTTTCACCTAAATAATCAAGAAAATCGAACCATTTCAACGTGTAGATGCAAAAAGAATTACAAAATCAGCTATATTTTACAACTGACTCATCTTAATAACAAGGTTTTCATGACATTTGAAGCATTTAAAAAAATGTTTTAAAAATGAACCTGGGGCAAAACGCCCGAATGATGGTGTAAAATGACTCAATTACATGTAAAATAATGGTGAGCGCATGGTTGTTTGTTTTGTCTTAATGGATTGAACGACAAACTTACGGGTAAGGTGAAAAATTCGCTAATCGTTAAATGTAAGTGAAAATGAAAGGATTTTGCTAATTTTTTTACATTGCAGCTCAATAATGAATAACTAATATTGAATTGTGATGATAATATCCGTTCATAAATGTCCTACAAATGATTATATAAGTGATTTTATGAGTGAGGCAATTTTGCCCCAGAGAGGTGCATTATGTACTGTTCTCCCCTACACATCACCTGTTAGAGTTGAATCACCCCTAGGATAGGATGTGACAAGTAGTCAGTAAAAATCGTACCGATTTGCTGTCACAATCGTACCGGTTGCTGATTGGTTGAAAATAACAATCGATTACTTTGATTGGTGGCGGCGCGTTTTTTGTAGGGCAGCATGTTGTTAGTTTGGCCGTGTTGCAGGTTTATAAAGTTGATATTAAGCAAATTACGTAAATGTTTCAAGTTCCAGTTTTTTGGTAAAAATAAATTTATATTGAACTGCAAACGCTATATAAATCATTCTCAAGGGTTGTAAAGGTTTAAAACTGTTGATTTTAAGCACTATGATTCACCTTTCTGTCATTTTCGATCTCAAAGTCATATCTTCATTAGCGAAAACTTCTCTCTGTTGATCTTTCGCTTCTCTTACACAAATAATAGATGGAACGGAAAGAAAAACATCAAGTTTCGATACATGATATTTGAAAGATTTTGTACCAAATTACTTTGGCTGCACTGGCGACCACCTCGTCAGAGCAACCGACTAAAAAACAACAAGGCAGTCTCAATTGAGTTGTCACATCCTATCCTAGAATCACCCCTTACCAGATTTATGGCTAGCATAAAAAGCTGGATTTGTTAGCAAAGAACGGGCCAAGCCACGCACCCAGTTCAAAAAGTGTGGACAGAATGTGGAGGCGCGTGGTACATTACATACCGTTTTGATTAAAATTCCGAACAGTCGCGATTAAACGGTCATTTGAACCTTACTCGCGTAGTTTTCTTCATAGCATCTTAAATTCTTTTGCAATCTTAGTCCTCCATACGAAAAACTGATGAAATTAAACTGATTTTGGGTGCTAAAACGCTAGTTTTCGGAAAATAAATCATGTTCGGGATTTGAGTCAAAACGGTATGAGTGATGCGAAGTGATCCAGCATTCCACGCTTGCCACTGTTTCCAGACACTTAACTGAAATTTTCGACTAGCAAACATTGATGTTTTCCGTTGCCAACGACAGCGTGTTATTTTTACTCTACGACTTTGCCCATAATTCCATTACCTCGAAGGCCACTACCTCGAACTCCAGTACCCCGAAAGAGTCACTATCCGGAATGTCATTGCCCAGAATAGGACACTAATTTCCCAATAAAAGTTTATTTAGAACTCATTAAATGATTGACAATTGCTTTTCAAATTATTCAATAGCAAGGCGACTCCAGTCGGGTAATCTACTCAATTTTTAATATAATCTTGATCGTAGATCAGTACTAATTTTCAGAGCTGATAATCCCACATCACCCTGCTTCTTCTTCTTTTTCAATACTTCTACATTACAATTGTGGCATGTGTGGCAAGTACAATATACACACTATGCCCAGAAAGTCGAGAAAGTTTCCAACCCGAAAAAAATCTAGACCGGTCTGAGAATCGAGCTCGCCATCTCCGGATTTCAGCTGCTACGCCTTTGCTTGCAAGGTTAATTGGAGACGCCCATCACCTCCCTCGCAAGTACTCTACGGTGCGATAAGTTCTTCAATATTGAACTGTTCCAATAGAGCATGCAACGAAGAATTCTCGTTCCGTAGAATCTCGTTCCTTTGTTCTTCGTGTGCCACCCTTCTAAAGATTATTAAAGTTTGGGGAAAGATTTTGCAGCACGTTCTCGAACACAATGCAGAAAGTTGAAATACATGTCGACTGGTTTTTAAACATAGAATTTGACAGAATAACAAAAAAGTCAAAACGATTAGTTTTGTTTTTCCCGACGTTTCGGCCTGTATTTTTGGCCTTTTTCAAGGGTGAAACAGTCTACCGTTTCACCCTTGAAAAAGGCCAAAATACAGGCCGAAACGTCGGGCAAAACAAAACTAATCGTTTTGACTAAATTAGACTGAGAGAGCCACATAATAAAATAACAAAAAAGGTGTTTTAATGCGTAGGAATATAGTTTCAGTTTTTTCAGCAAGCCTACGCTAAACGGCGGTCAAAGACCAAGGAAAAATTTGAAGGGCATGATGAACTTGTTCCTTCCGTATTGTAGATGCTACTTAAGTTTCATTTTCGGGAGTAAACATTGATTCAAATTTGAAAAAGCGACGAAGGTGAGGGAAATTTAATATTGTTCACATTTAACGTCTCAATAATGGCATTATCTCTACTATTTGCCTTATACCGGGCAAACGCATTCATTCAAAGAAGCATTTTTTTCCTATTTTTTCCTATTCATTTGAAGAAGGCTTTACTACTATTCTACAATGTTTGCCTTATACCGGGAAAACTCATTTATTAAAAGAAGACATAATCTTCTCTGTTCGTCTCATACCGGGCAAACGCGTGCATTTAAAGGAGGCATTATCTACTATGTTCCCCCTATACCGGAGAAAAACATTTATTTTAAAAAAAAAACATTTATTATCTCCTCTTTTCAACTTATATACTAAGCAGATACCTTGTTCAAAAGAAGGCATTATCTCCTCTCTTACATCATTACGTAGAATAGCACTATCGCAAGTAATAAGGGAGTATGACGACAGTTGAGGTTAAGTAGACAAAAAATTCAAAATTTTGGTTAAACAGAACCTTTTTTGTGTTTCTCTAAGTAACTCATTTTGCGATTCAACGGTATCTGCAGGTGTTGAAAATATTGATACAAAACTACAGTTTCGAAATGTTTTCAGGGTAATGGTATTCGGGCCATTGGGGGTGGAGCCGTTAGGAAAAGAAATCTATAATGAATCAAAGTTATTTTAGATGTATTAATATTCTACTTCAGGCATTTTATGCTTCGATTCTATACAAAAACGATGTGAAAAAACGATCCGATACAGCTACACAGAACACTCCTGTTCAACTATATTAGAACGGGGAAGGGTTCTTTGGCCGAAACCCATTCGGCCGAAAGCCATTTGGCCTAATGTCATTAGGCCGAAAGGGTCTTTTGGCCGAATATACCATTTGGCCGAACAGACCATTTGGCCGAAAGGGTCGTTTGGCCAAAAGGGTCATTTGGCAGAAAGGGTTATTTGGCCGAAGGGGTCATTAGGCTGAAAGGGTCATTTGGCCGAAACGGTCGTTTGGCCGAAAGGGTTATTAGGCCTAAATGGTCGTTTGGCCGAAAAAGGTCACTTGGCTGAAAGGGTGATTAGGCCGAAAGGGCAATTTAGCTGAAATTGTCATTTAGCCGAAAGGGTCATTTAGCCGAAAGGGTCATTTAGCCGAAAGGGTCATTTAGCTGAAAGGGTCATTTGGCCGAAATGGTCGTTTGGCCGAAAGGGTTGTTTGACCGAAATGGTCATTTGGTCGAATTAGACATTTGGCCGAAAAGGTCATTTGAAAAGTAAGAAAATAGGAGTAAGAAGAGAGACGTATCAATTCTCATTCCTCATTTCTCACTTCTCACTTTGGGGAGGCTTTTAACAGTGAGAAGTGATAAATGAGAAGTGAGAAGTGAGTTTTGCAAAGTGGGTAGTGAGACGTCTCACTACTCATTTCGCGCTTCTTACTTTTGACAATAAGAAGAAAAAAATGAAGTATGAGAGGTATGACGTCTCTATTCTCATTTTCAAATTCGGCCAAATGACCCTTTCGGCCAAACGACCCTTTCGGCCAAATTACCCGTCCAGCCAAATGCCTCTTTCGGCCTAATGACCCTTTCGGTTAAATGGTCCTTTTTGCCTAATGACTCTTTCGGTCGCATGACCCTTTCGGACAAACGACCCTTTCAGCCAAACGACCCTTTCGGCCAGATGGGTTTCGGCCTAATGGTTTGTTCGGCTTAATGGTTTGTTCGTCCTGTGGCATTCGGCCAAATAGCTTTCGGCCAAACGGCCCTTCCCCATTAGAACTGACCCAAACAGGATGTACTCTGTTTTATCTTTTGACGAACTAGGAACTACGCTGGACTGATCTTTATCGATCGATCAGTTTTTTAACCTTATTAAAGCGTTTTTTCAATTCTAGATTAAGTTGATTTGAATCTTAACTTAATCGACTGATCAGTTATTACATCAAGTTCAAGATTTGAAACTAATTTCCGTTAAATTATAGGCATTGCAGAACAAAAGAAAAAAAGATGAAACTAGACAAAGAAAGGTTGTGTACAAGACACGACCGCTTGACGCAAACTACGTAAATCCTCCTAGTGCCATGAGAAATGTAATATCATGTAAATATTAGGTTTTACACATGATACAATCGCCCATTTTAACCAAAAATTATGTGAAGTGTAAAATATTTACGTAATAAAAATTTTCTTCAACCACCACCAACGCCTTCTACAGATGTTACTTGAACCGCTACCGGCGAAGACATCGTCTCAAGTCAATTCAGAAAGCTGCTATCCCGCGCGCGTTTGCGGTTTTGCGCGTTTGAGATCCCGGCGATCAGCATCGGTAGCGCTCAATAGAATTCTTCTATCAAAAATGTTAGTAAAGCAGGTTTGTCGGCAGCGGGTGAGAAATTAGAGAGAAAATTGCACTTGCACAATTCCGCTGTCATCGACGACAGCCACTCAATGATTTACCGCCTAGTTGCTACAGACGCCATCTTTGTGAATAATTTTTGCAGCAACTAGCCACTTGCAAAAAGTCCTCTCAATGCCCTTCTCCAGTCACTAACACCAGCAAACGAAAAAGCCAGAAAATTTCATTTATGCGACAATTTCCAATACGGCAAACAAAACCTTTTTCTTCATTAAATGGTGGTCCTAAAAAGCACCGATTGAGTGCACCTTTGCAATCACTATCAGCATGCGAGAAAATTTTGCTTTAGTACTGCTCCCACCGACGACGAGATTTCTGCAGCAACCACCGTCGACAGCCATCATTGTTGGATGTTTTTCAAAATCGTGATGTTGCTGCTGACGATGGCCCCACGATTATTTACAGCAAAACGGATCTGCAGCATCCGCCAATTACGCTAGAGAACTGGTTTACTGATGTCAATACTGGGTCCGCTCTCCAAAGAATCTCGAACTTACAGGCTCGCGTGCGCTGGTTGCGATGCTGGGTCCACGATGGACTGTTCATCGTTATGATTGCAAATTGTATGTGCACTCATTACGAACAACGAAAGGGCGGAGCTTACTTCATTAGTTACAAGAAAGCAGCTTTCCCGCACGCGTTCCATTTTTATTCCACGGAGGGCGGTCCCTCATCATCATCAGTGGCAGTCATCGGAGTCAGTTGCGTTCAGCGGATTTCGGTTCCAGTAATCAAGTGATTTTTTTTGTAAATCGTGGTGAAGCATCGAGTGGCCATTGGCCATCCGCAACAATCGTCAACGAATGTGTATCGAGGCGCATAAACTGGTACTTTCTAGGATCAGCCTTTTAAATAAGAGACAATGGAATTGTGACAAATATTCTTTACATGAACAACTTGCTTTTGAACTTATTAATGCACTAAGGAAAATCTGATATGAAAATATGAATATTCTCGCAAGATTCGGGCAATCGGTTGATTGATGTTAGTAGTTGTAAATGCTCAACTAGGACTCAAGAAATTTGAAACGGAAGAGTTGATTTGAGCCGTATTTAGTGTGACATCCAACTAAATTGCAAGATTACGTCGTTATAGAACCCAACAACATCAGTGATGGCCGTCGGCAGTAGATGCTGCACAGAATTTATTCGCCACGGTAGCTGGACGAAAACGTTTTTTTCGGACAAGAAGGCAAACACTGGCAAGTTACTATTTAACGAAACGCTCACTTTATTTCACTACACTTTACTTGTTACAAACTTATTAAACAGTAGCCTCTATAGCCATTCATCGGTAGAAATTAAAACTTTCTCGTTAGATTCGGATAATCGTTTGGCTGCTGATATTAATTAATTTTCTGTTGAATCTATATTATTGATAATAAGAAAGCTGCTTTCCCGAGCGCGACACACTCAGTTAATGATTGAAAGTAAAATTTTCTCGCAAGTAGGTATTTGGTTTTTGCTCATGAAAGTTTCTGGTTAGAAGATGTAAATTCTTAACAAGGTTTCAAGAAGCGTAAATCAGCTCTTCTCAATACCCCCATTTAAAACGGAAAAGATTTGGTTTGAAAGGAAATTTATTCAAAGTAAAATTAAATTAAATGGCTGTGATTGCGTCGTTAGCGATTCCAATGGCATCAGTGAAGGCCGTCGATGAAGGTTCCTGTCGAAAATTTATTAGCCATCGCGGCTAATATCTTCTGCAGCCATTCATCGGTAGGAAGTGAAATTTTCTCTTCACATTCAGAGAATCGTTTGGTTGCTGTCAGTGGTTGAGAAGGCGGATTAAGACGTACATCGCTTTCTCTCTTGACTTCCATTTTGAACGGAAGTTAGTTGATTTGAGACGAATTTTCTTCGAAATTTCTAGTTTGACTTGATAATCAATAGTTTTAAAACAAATAATAAATTAGTAGAAAGCCGAAGTGGCCTGTGCAGTATATAAGAGTCTTCTCCATTTGGCTCGGTTCATGGCTACACGTCGCCAACCACGCAGTCTACGGAGGGTCCGCAAGTCATCTTTCACCTGATCGATCCACCTTGCCCGCTGCGCACCTCGCCTTCTTGTGCCCGTCGGATCGTTGTCGAGAACCATTTTCACCGGGTTACTGTCCGACATTCTGACTACGTGCCCGGCCCACCGCGGTACCGATTTTCGCGGTGTGAACGATGGATGGTTCTCCCAGAAGCTCATGCAACTCGTGGTTCATTCGCCTCCCCCACGTACCGTCCACCATCTGTCCCCACCATAGATGGTACGCGGCACTTTCCTTTCGAAAGCTCCAAGTGCACGTTGGTCCTCCACGAGCGTCGTCCAGGTCTCGTGTCCGTAGAGGACTACCGGTCTAATGAGCGTTTTGTAGATAGTCAGTTTGGTACGGCGACGAACTCTATTCGATCGGAGCGTCTTGCGGAGTCCAAAGTACGTACGATTTCCAGCCACTATGCGTCTCCAAATTTCTCTGCTGGTATCATTTTCGGCAGTCACCAGTAAGCCCAAGTGATTATATCGAGTCGAATTATCTCTTATATTGTTCGTAATTATTGGTTTTCCAAGCGGCTTATTGGGCCTGCGTGTTTAGGGTCCCACCAATTTATATATATAAATCTTAAAAATCCATCGAAAGATAAAGGCGCTATTGATGTTTGAAATCAAACATGAATTCGTGTTAGTCCTCAATTACGAAATTTTCATTTCGCACCCTGTATCTGAGTCTTCCCCTTAGATGTAGTGTACGTCAAAAAATTAATATGTATTATTAAATTTATATATCTTCAATAACGCGTTATATGTCTCTAGACAGCATTCAATTTTGTCTAAACAACTCTGTGGACGGATTAACCAACTTACGTTAGTCGTTAACAAATGCGTCATGAATTGAAATCCTCATCAAATGAAGACACATATAATATATTATGTAAGTCAGTACATCCGAGTACTTCACGAAATGTCGGACATTTCATACGATCGACTGAAACTTTTCCCATGAATACAACTCCATTTCCTTTCGTCTGACCAACGAACCATTTCAAATGCATGGAACATTGCGCTCAATAAACCAACCAAAAGGAACAAGCATCAACATCAAGCACAATTCACTTCACGTCATCTCCGCCGTCATCAACTTCACCAGCAGCACTCGTCATGTCGATCCATTCGATCTGGAAAAGGACGACGACGACGACGGTGCAGAGTTTGAAAATGATACGTCATGCTCGATTGGGTTTTATATGAAAATTGAAAGAAAATGCTCCAAACTGCTGCCAGTTGCATTCGCACAGATTCCTGGCCGAACGAAGAAGAGAGCATCCAACGGGTGGAAACTCACGCTTGAAAATATAAATTACGACCGAGTCCCAACTAACGACTTTGCAGGAGGATGACTTCGAAGACAACTACTTGGAAGGAAAGCGCATTCCGCCGATTTGCAACGACATATCTCTAGCTGTGGTGCTGCTTTCAGCTTTTATCGTGGCAAATTCACATTTTTCAGACATCATTACGTCGGCTGTGTGTGTTTTCCTATCTGCCAACAAGCGAGCTAACTGTGTAACATACGAAGTCAATTGGGTGAAAAATAAATTTCCTCTCCATTCAGGCGAAGCAACAGTTTGAAAGTTGGTTATTCGTTATGGGAATGTAAGCAGACAGGGCGAATAGGTACGTGTGAGCAGAAGATGAGTGCAATCTGGGGTGCAAGATGGTTAAATATTTACCCCAAAAGATTATTTCTCACAGAAGGAACTGGATTATGATAAATATACTTAAACACAAATCAAATCTTCAGCAATAAAATAATGAAATAAAGACGGAAACAAAAAATATAAAACGAAATCAGAATTCAGACAATAAGTACAAATTTGTATCTTCGATAGAGATGTAAAGATGATTTTTGTATACAACACTCGTTTAGTTCAACATGCTTTGAAGCGATAGTAACAATGTTGAATTTAAGTATGTGACAGCTGGTTTCAATAGTTTGGATCAATGCTTCTACTTTCATAAAAGTTGTGGTTTATGAAATTTTTGGCACCGATTTTCTCGAGAAATGCTTTTCCGCAAGGTTATTTGTATTCGTTTTCCCAAGTCAATTATTTGCAATCATGTCCAATCCAGAATGGTGTTTGGTTGTCTTTGCATTGATTATAAGAAATTCCAATGTAGAAACTTCTACGAGGGAAGAATCCAAAACCTTATCGACGACGACAAGTTTTCCGCTTCTCATCAATAAAAACCGTCGAGAGATAAACGAAGCAAATTGGAATGACACTGTCACATAATAGTTCCGAAATACGGACAAGCGTTCAGTGAATATTTCAGACCATTTTGGCTGTCCAATTCCATTCATTCACAGGTTGGAATTTGCAAACCAGAACCGAGGACAGTCCGCCGTATGTTTTCACTTCTCTCGCGCATTTCACTAATTCACTAAACGTCACCGAAACTCATGTGGTTTCGGCAGAATCGACAAAAGTGAACTCTCTTCTGTCCATTCCGGCAGATCAAATATATCCTGCCAATATTGGGAATTGAATTTCACTAATCATCGAGAAGAAGAAAGACAGAAATACCAGCGGCGTAGGGAAATTCCGAAAAATAGAATTCGTCAGACTTCATCCGCCACTGTCCAGCACGACACAATCAACATCAGATGCTGGAAATATCTGATTCGGAACGGTACTCCAATTTTTAATCAAATTACTACCTAATTCAATACCCAGCACAGTCGACAGTTGAATTGAAAACAGCCAGTGGGGAAAAAATGAAGGACTATATGGCGAATCTTGTGAAAACGAGGACGACAACCTGTGGAGACGGAATCCCTGAGCAGCATCCATGTAATTCCTTCACATCTTTCCCCCCACCTATCTCTCCTTATTTAGATGTAAACTAAAGCCCTCGTGTCAGCTATGCTCACGTAGCATGCTTAATCGGGAAAGCAGACGCTTCTTCATTTCATCTCTGCACCACTTGAGGAAGCATTCGATTGGAAATAAATACGTTGTTCCAGAAGAGAGAAAGTATTCCCAGCGCGCTGTTCTACTGAATGGGTCCAATCCCCCCAACTTGTAATATTTGCGACGACGATGACGACGGCGACGTCAGCATATCCAATAGTAGCTACGAACGTAGCTACCCTATGGAGCTCGCTTTTCTCCGGATATTGGTTCCGTATTAGCGAACAGAAGTGCCAAACGCTCCCCCGCTTCTCTGCGACTTCTTCCGAAACTTTTTTGTGTCTTATTTTCCATCCTATATACTTCGCCCACCTTACAGTCTCTCGCCTGTCATATGCATATATCGAAGACGGATCAATTTGAAATTCAAACAAAAACACTTCAGCCATTCCCCGGCATAAATTCACCTCCCGGAGGACAATGCTGGGCACGACCGACGGGGCACAGGCAGCAGGGAATGATTGGTGCATCCAATCGACAAAACTGCAACCAACACGGGAACGGTGGACCGGAGCCGGAGGCAGGACGAAAAAGGGATGAGATAAGAAGCGAATGAACGATGGCGATGATCCGACCGAAGAAGGCTTCAAGGCACTGGAAAACGTACCTCTAAGGGTAATGGAATGGAAAGCGTTCCGAGAAGCTCGGAAAGTTTCGATTCCGTTGCATCAGAGTGTAGGGACAGGGCTGCCATATCGTAGAAAGGCGAGGAAATGACGAAGCAGGAAGGAATGTTTGACATATTACGTGAATGAGAGAAATGTAAAGTATTCATCGAGTTTTGTCGGGAATCCTGCATGATAGCATGCTGATAGTCAAGGTGCAAAATATGGAGAAGATTGGACTGGCTGTGAATGTGTGTTGGAACTAAAAATATTCTATTGAATTAAAATTCATCGCATGGTCCTGGAAATTGACATTGAATTACACTTTATTCTGTTTTTACACGATTTATATTTTCTCAATTTTGCACTCTTCCTAAATGTTTATCGCATATCTACTTCTCGTTCTTATTGGCATTACATCCCTACACTGGGACAGAGCCGCCTCGCAGCTTAGTGTTCATTAAGCACTTTCACAGTTATTAACTACGAGGTTTCTAAGTCAAGTTACCATTTTTGCATTCGTATATCATGAGGCTAAACACGATGATACTTTTATGCCCAGGGAAGTCGAGGCAATTTCCAATCCGAAAATTTCCTAGACCAGCACCGGGCGTCGAACCCAGCCACCCTAAGCATGGTCTTGCTTTGTAGCCGCGCGTCTTACCGCACGGCTAAGGAGGGCCCTTAGCATATTAATTACACAATTTGGCTGTTAAATGAAAAGGATCGAGCAAACGGAATAAAAAATAACTAATAATATTGTTTTCAAATATATATTTATACCTTTAAAATTATAATCTTGAAAACGGATTTTGTTTCTCGGACTGACATGACTCCGTGAAATTTCTGATAATCCCGTTGACATCTGGATACAATCTGAGCTTCGTACAGTATCGCACCATGTATGAACAGCAATTTGTATCCAGAAGCCTGCAGCTGTATCCAGATGTATTTTGAAGCAAAAAATGCTGCTAAATAATCAATGTTGCCAGATCTACTGAATTAAATTCGCTTGTCTGCTGCAAAATGACTTATAGTCAACATTAACGATTTGTTTATCGGCTTTATCGGTCATTTCTACTCAAAGTATGATAAATTCATCTGAATAATTTTCTTTGCTTAAAGCCTGGATCGAAAAGATCGGCAGCCAGGATCGGGAAAACCAATGGGCTGCTTCCAGAACCACGCAATTGCGGACGGTCAAGGGATCCACGGCACCCTGGAACGACGTGCCCAGTCTCAAGGACCAGCAAGTAATCTCCCGCCTCCGCACCGGCCACATCCGATTCTCACATAATTTCGGTGGAAGGCCCTTTCGTACCGTTTGTGACACCTGCGGAGTACAAAACTCAGCGGAACATGTGATCTGCCGATGTCCAAAGTTTGACATTCTTCGCTCCAGCTACGGAATACCGACAATCATACGAGATGTCCTATCTGACGATACCGCTAGCCTATCTGCTGCCTCAGAGATGGAGGACTGTACCACTAGATCTAGATCCTCAAGTCCCCATGGCTGCGTTTCCTCCCCAACTTCGGTAACATCGTATCCTTATCTTGATACCAACCGATCAAGTATTGTTTTTATAGCAAGAATAGGAAAGCTGTCTCTCTCAGAGCAAGCCACGCTTTTTCCAAAGTTTTTTTTTTTTTGTTTTTAAATACAATCTTAATTTTGTCATCGATTAACTGACGTTCTGATCAGTTTATTGCAGAAATCCTCTACCCCGCATATTTTTTGCGAAAGTCCTTCACTCTGAAAAGTTTTCCCTTCTTCGGTCAGTTTTATGGATCGATGTTATGCGCTAAAGTTGGGTTTCCTATCCGGCTGTGGCGATTGAACTCCGTAGAACAGCACGACTCAATAATTGGATTCTTGGACATCCGTACAGCCACAGTTGACCACCTGGTCGAATTTTATCGATGGAAACTCCCACCGCAGAAGGCCGCGGAAGAAGCGCTGGCAATATCAGACAAGTGAAGAACTGAAGTAATTTCAAAAAAATTGTTTCTGCTGTCTGAAACTAGTTTAATACTTTACATTTAATTCCACCACATTTTGTTATCTTTACAGATACATATTTCGACCTCAACTGCGAGGCCGTCTTCAGTGTCTCGGACTTGACTTACGAGACATACGAGATACGAAGACGACCTTACAGTTGAAGTAAAAATACTTACCAGTATAGATAACAAAACGCAGTGGAATTAAATGGAAAATACTAAACTCGTCTACGACGGTTGAAGACATTCCACTAAAAGAGCTTAAATTATTTTCTTAAATTGTTTGTTGATTATTGGATCTTAAAATGAAGAATCGTTATTCGATTTTATCTACCGAAACAATTAGGCAAGTCATCCTTAACATGTCAGATTTTTTTCCGACTCAGAAGTCGAATGAAATAGTATTTAATTTGACATTTAAAATTGGTCTTTTTTGACAACGTATGTTGGTGTAATGTGATTCCTATCGTATTTACACCACATAGTTCTTCACTCCGCAAGGCACTCAACTTTTGACACCAAAATATATTTTCTACAGAATAACACTATTTTAGATCTTTGACCGATGCGCTATCGTTTGAAACCAAAAACGAGATAGGGCTGTATGACCCATTGTTTTTCAATTGTATGATCTGTTCGGTCAAATGACTATTCGGTCATTAAAACATTTTCGGCCGTATGAACCGTTCGGCCAAATGACATTTCGGTCAAATGGCCTTTTCTGCCAAACGACAATTTCGGCCAATATATCTATTACGCCAAATGACCTGCTCGACAAAACAACATTTTCAGTCAAATGACGCTTTCTATTAAAAAAAACATTTTCGGCGAAATCACCAGTTAGGCCAAATGGCGATTTCAGTCAAACCGCTTTCGGCCTAATAACCGTTTCTACCAAACATCCAATTTAGCTAGGCTTACCAGATGGTATCTTTTCGGATACTTTGGTTTACTTTGTTCTTCCTCAAAAAAATATTCTCCTTTTGGCGGAAGGGTCTCACATATCACACAAACAGCTGCCGCAAAAAATCTTCGTATGTTTAGAGTGTATGCATCTATCAGTTTTCAGCTCTTGAGGTATTCTTATTACCATATCCTACAAGTCAACGGATTGCTCAGTTGCATTGATGATACATCTAATTCACGCCAGCAAGATTGCTAAAAACTTGAGGTTAAACGAAACGAAATTCGCCCGAAGTTTGCGGTGTTTCCACTTAGATCAACAGGCGGAGCCAAAAAAGAAAAGTGAAACAAACTAAAAAGGTCAAATTAATTTTCAAAAGCTTCCGTCGAAAGTAGCCACTCCTAGAAACTGCAAAGACCCGTAGATAATATTTCTATTCAAACACCAAAACAAGCCGAGCGACGGTTCTTTCTTGACGATTTTATCAAATATATGTTTATGTGCTAGAAATCGATTGTCGATTTATATTAAATTTTTGCCACTACAGAAACCTGTGATGTGACCCCAAGGAAGCCGAGAAATGTAAATATTCCACATTTTTGTCGTTTCGTTTCTGTGATTGTGTGGAATTTGCTACATCTGGTTTCCCGATCTCAACAAGTTTGGATAGCGACTTTTTTAGACTTTTTCACATTCCAAAACGCTTTCCTCTGATAAAAAAGTTGAAGTAAGTAATCCTAGCCGCTCTGAGAAAATATGCTGAAAATCGGACGCTCTCTATAAAATATCCCTACGTGAGGATCAATCTCGAATTCAAGCGAATGAGTCGCGTATGCTTCTCTCGATACCTGTGGAACATCGAACAAAAGTTCAAATGTCAACTAAAAATTTTGCCTCCACTCCTCAAGGGAATCGTCGCTTATTTTCGAAAAATAAATCGCTGGCATATTGACGGACGAGCAGTTGAGTGACAGCGAAGTGGCCTTTGCAGCAAGTAACATTCCTCCGTCTGACCAAACGTTGAGGGTTCGATTCCACCGCGTTCCACAGCCAGAGTGTTCGAAGTCGCCGGCCTCTATCCGGTTCTCTGTTGAAATTTGTTTTCACTATTCTTTCTTCTGACATTCGTACTAATTGACCAGCCCAGGGGTCAAAAATCGGATATTCACTCTAATCGCGTGTACAAAAAATGCACTTTCGTTCTACCAAATTTGCAGAACACTCGCGAACTTTCTTTCTGCTCGTTTCTGGTCCTTACTTTGTGCACGATTATGTCGCAGAGCAAAAATGATAAATGTGGAAGAGTTTCGTTCTTGTCCTCCAATTACAATACTTTGCTTGCTTTTTCCCGATTTCTTTCACAGAGACTCTATCAAGTAGATAAATCAAAACAATATTCAAGGAATTTGTCAAAACTTTGTCATTCGTCAAAATCTGACAAGATATTCACGATAAGTTTGCAAGCGTTTGTATTCGGATACCTAGCACAACCATTTTAAAAGTTGTTTATGTATTCCTACAAAAAAATCCGGCTCCGGAATTCAAGATTTGCTTAGGAATTTATGTTGGGGTTTGTCAGATACTTATACAAATTTCTTGCATATATAGGATAGGGGGCGGATAGGGGCGTCATAATTATCCAAGGAACTACAATCATGAATTTGTCCAAAAAGAAGTCTGCGGCAATTGATTTGCGGCAGTTTTCCACAAATTTTGGAGTATGTTTGTATATTCTCAATAAAGTATTCGAAGAAAAATTATTGATAGTTGAATCTTGCCCAATTTCTACTTTTATCACCTTTATCCTTTATCCATTCAAAAAATCCATGTACATCGCTATGCAGAATAAATCTTAAAACTGCGTGGAAACATGACCCATGTTTCACCAGACAAAAGCTTCAATCTGGCCCAGCATAGTTGTTAACTCATCCTGTAAATCCTATTTCGACCAGATTCATGAGTTAAAGCCCTGGAGGCGCCCAGCCCCGATCGATTTCCATGACCAAGCAATATTATCACCCACTTTTCTGACATAAATGTTCCCCAAATTTGCCCATCGCGTAAAAAGTTGCCTTCATTTTTGCCTAATAATGCTGCCACCATCGTTCACGCCGTGACTTAAATATTAAACGGTACATGATTCTCATTTTTCCCCTTTTTCAATTTAAATTCCTCACACTGTGCTCAGTCTGATGGAAGAAAAAAAAAACGCTGTGAAAGAAACCATCCTGTCCAGCGTTAAAGCCCCAATTCAGACTAATAACCTAATTAAGGTTCGAGGGGGAAATCTTGCTCTAGGAAAAGCAAACCACATCCCTTGAAAAAAAAACAAACTTTCTTGGAAAAGAAATTTTCTCAGTGATTCCTTTTCGAGCAGCAAAAACCTCAGCGTTCGGCGTACTCCGGCAGGACCATTTAAAATTAAACTTTTTATAATCGTTTTCATTATAATTTGAAAAGCTATTTTAAAGTTTGCCCAATACTCTCCTCGGGTTTTCCCATGCAAAACTCGAAGTCCATTTTCGAGATTTTCACAAGGGACTATTATGTGCGGGCATAGTTTGTGACAGTTGAAACCATGGGAGTGGGAAAGTTTGTCGATTGTTTGGCGGAATAGAAATAGTTTTTGGACCAGTGCCAACCACTTCCATATGCATGCGATGAAGTCACTGATTGTTAGCTGAGCATTACCTTCATAACAGTTTCCACCGAAATGCCTTTAAAATCACTTACCTCCGGCAGAGCAAATGGAAAGACGGTGGAATTTTTCCGCCAATAAATCCCAACCACTTAATCACCAAATCCTTTCTGGCAAACAATTATTCGCTCGTTTGTACCAAAGCCAACGAAAACTTCCCAGAAACGTCTTCAAGCACCGAATCCGGAGCATTGTTTATCAAAGTATTACTCTCGGATAATCCGTTCAAAGGAACGAATTAAAATTTTCAATCACTTTCGACCACGACAATGCTACCCCGGCACAAAGTGTTTAAGTACTTGCAAATAAAGAAAAGCGTCGAGAAAGAACGAAGCTGCCAAACGAGGAGCTCACTTCAGTCGGTCGTGCAAATTTGCCATCCCATTTGAACTGGCGCAACTGCCGGCAAGAAGGTAACTGTGTAGGCAACTGTCGGGCTCGAGGTCGGCGTTGCTTGTTTGCTCCCCATTCTGGTCCTTTAAGCACTTAAGCCGCTGAAAATTGTGTTACAAAAGCGGAGCCGTCCAACGATCGACCCAAAAGTAGCTCTAAGAAGATGAAACTTTTTTTCCCTCCCGATTCAAGTTCCGGGAGCCGTGGAAGCAGCCCGGAAAAGTTTGATTCCAATGCTCTTGGTCGCTTATTTTGAATGGATTTTCCCCCGCAAGGAAAAGGAAATGCATACGACAGATTTGCCCGCGCAAGTTCATTTCCAGCAGATGGGTGCCGGTCGGTTGGCAAACAACAATTGGGACAAAACTTGTTTCCGCCGTTGTCGGTACGAGAGCTCGTTAGTTTTCGGCTTTGAACGAGATGAGGGGAAAACTTCTTTTATTCGCAAACAAACAATGCCATTTAGTGCTGAGGTCTACGGGAAAAGTGCACCCGTACGGGCGGTGATTGTGTGCCAAAGTGAAAAGTGTCATTAGGGAAGGCGCCACTCGGGCGCGTTTGCGGGAAACAGAGTTTGATTGGGGCATCGATGAGGTACAAACAAAGAAATATCTGTACGACTGGACTACATGTCAGGAAAACTATCGTCGTGCCAGTTTGTTTGTTTGTAGGTACATATTTTGCTCGAATATTGATGATTTTTTTTGAAATAAATCGCGAATGCAAATCTTTTTTTAATATACGCAAAATTCTCTTTTTAGAAAATAATCAATAACAAAATAACCAATTATAATAAATGATGAATGGATTGGTGATTTTAAAATAAAGTCTATTAAAATAGACAGTTACAGGTAGAAACATTTGCGCAGCACAAAATTTTCCTTAATTATGACAATCAAGAATTAACCATTTCCAAACAAAAGAGTCCGTTTTTGTATGGATTAACATGTTCATTAGAATAACCTCCATCATGGAAACATAACTGATAGACGTTCTCTAATCAAACTCGTAAAAGTAAGCTAAGCATACAAAATAAATTGATCGAATACAGTTCCGTTTTTTGCGAATGGAATTAATCTATCCGCAGCTGCATTGCAAACGATATCTGTCCAAACGAAACACGTTGATCTCATACTTAGCACGCGGATCCCATTAGTTTGAATTTTACATGAATACCCCTCGCCATGCTTATTATAATTCCACCCGAAGCCACATCAATCAAAATTGCGCTTTCCCGAGCCAACCAAATGGCGCCACGGATAAATAATGTATTTTCTAGTAAAATGACACACACCCCCACATACATCACTCCACCCCCCGCAGTAAACTATGGCTCAACCCCAATTTCGGAGCAACTACGCCACACTCGTATTAAATTTAATCCCGATAATTAAAATTTTCTACCATGTTGTAATTATAGCCAGTGGCCAGAAGTACAAACCATCGTCGTCATCCCTTCGCCCGCTCGGTGGAATGCAAAAGCCCTCCGCTTCCCGGCGCCTTTGCCTCCGCCACCGTTACCGTCTTCACTGCACGCCTTAAGCCCGGCAATGATGTTATGTTGGAACATAATCGTAATTGCACATAATGAGGAAATTTTCGTGCCATTTCCTTCCCCTGTGCGAAACAACATCTCCCTGTGTGTGTGTGCGGTGGCAGTTTTAAACCGGACTTATCTGATTCCGATATGCATCAGCTGCAATAGCTACTGGGGCTTCGCTTGCAACAAATGCACACACGGTCTACCCACCGACGGAGTGACACATTCGGAAGTGAGATTTTAATGACAAAATTTTCCCTTGGGCACCGATGACGGCGGCGTACGGCGTCTGCTGCGGTGGGTGCGATTGTGTGCATCAATTGCACAGACCGCTGTTGATCCGCCGGGTGGGGGAGGCAATCCAGAAAATCCCTGCAACCATATTCGGTCTCATTTTTGGGGGTAATGCAAGAAAAAACCGTTTGCAATGAATGAATGTGGGTTTAAGGGATTTGTCTCTATTGAAACAGTGGTTCGAAAAAGATTTTTTTACGGTAAAAATATTGGAAATCGAATCCAATTATAATCAAATGAAATACTATTTTAATTTAAATCCAAATCCAAATAAAAAACCGATCAAACTCCTATCACAGGTGGAGCCAGAGGTGATGCATATCTCGTCGCATACACTCCATTTTTCTCAAATACAGCGTGCTTGTAACAAGTGCTGCCACATGAACTATCAACGGCATGGGCAGACAACGATCCCAATTCCATCCTGACCAAATACCAATCCAACCTCAACCCGAGCAAAGCTTGAGAGCAAATCGATAACTGATTTTGTTGTTGTGAAATTGCCTAATTTTGATAACTCAGGTTGATATCCTATTGGTCGTTTTAACGGTTAAAAGATCAAAATCTACGGCAGAAAATCTTACTGTGACATCAAATCGAAAACTATTCCTGCTATCGAGCAAATCGAAAACTAATTTTGATATTTGTTCTGATAACAAAATTAGTACACAGTGTGCTGTCAGATCATACAATTTAGAAATCTACAGCAAAATGAGATCAAAATATGTAATCAATCATGATGATTCATATTTGAAAACAAATTATGATTTCGATTTGATGTCAAAATCAAAATATGTTTTCTATATGCTCTCATTATGTTTTCAGACTTTGCTCGGGAATCTTCCCGAGCAAAGTCTGAAAACATAATGAGAGCATATAGAAAACATATTTTGATATTGATATCAAATCGAAATCTTAATTTGTTTTCAAATATGAATCATCATGACTGATTACATATTTTGATCTCATTTTGCTGTTGATTTCTAAATTGTATGATCTGACATCAAACTGTGTACTTATTTTGTTATCGGAACCAATATCAAAATTAGTTTTCGATTTGCTCTCATCGACAGCAGGAATAGTTTTCGATTTGATGTCACAGTCAGATTTTTCTGCTGTAGATTTTGATCTTTTAACCGTTAAAACGACCAAAAGGATATCAACCTGAGTTATCAAAATTAGGCGATTTCACAACAACAAAATTAGTTATCGATATGCTCTCAAGCTTTGCTCGGGTTACCCCTATTAAATATAAAAAAAAATCTCAATTCAATTCAAACAATCCATTAATCAATATTAATATAATCCTAAACATATCTTATTTCAACCGGATCAATAATCTAACTCGCCATCTCCTGATCGACAATCCTACGCCTTTGCTCGCAAAGCTAACTGCAGACCTTTCAAAATCATTCCAATCCCAATCCAATCCAATTTCAATGCCAATGCAATTACAAATCTAAATCCAATCACAATCCCAATCAAATCACATACAAACAACAATCCAGTCCCAATTTATTCCAAATCCAATTGTAATCTTAGCTAAATCCAATTCCAATGCAATCCCACCCCAATTCCAATCCAATTACAATCCAATCACAATCCAGTCATAATCCAATCCAAATCCAATACCAATCCCATTCCAAAACAAATCGTAATCCAATCCCAATTCCAATTAAATCACAATTCGATCCCAATCCAAACTAAATTCAATCCCGATCCAATTTCAAACCAATTCTGATTTACCTCAATCCGATTCCAATCCAATCCGATCCCAATACAAACCTGATCTAATTCAAATCCAATTCCAATGCAATTCCACCCCAATCTTAATGCAATCACATTCCCAATTTCAATCCAATGCTAATCTTATCACATTCCATTACCTATTCAATCCCAATTCAATTTTAGTTTAATCCCAATCAAATCCCAATCCAACTCTAATCAGATCCCAGTTCAATCTCAATTGAATTCCAATTCATTCCCAATTCCAATTCAATCCCAATCATTCCCAAAATTTAAAAATTTAAAAAATGGAAAATTAAAAAATTGAAAAATAGAAAAATTGAAAAATTTAAATATTGAAAAATCGAAAAATCGAAAAATTGAAAAATTTAAGAACTGAAAAATTGAAAAATTGAAAAATTGAAAAATTGAAAAACTGAAAAATTGAAAAATTAAGGAATTGAAAAATTGAAGAATTAAAAAATTGAAAAAATAAAAAATTGAAAAATTGAAAAATTGAAAAATTGAAAAATTAAAAAATTGAAAAATTGAAAAATTGAAAAATTGAAAAATCGAAAGATTGAAAAATTGAAAAATTAAAAAATTGAAAAATTGAAAAATTGAAAAATTGAAAAATTGAAAAATTGAAAAATTGAAAAATTGAAAAATTAAAAAATTGAAAAATTAAAAAATTGAAAAATTGAAAAATTAAAAAATTGAAAAATTGAAATTTTCTACCATGTTGTTCAATTTTGAAAAATTGAAAAATTGTAAAATTGTAAAATTGTAAAATTGTAAAATTGAAAAATTGAAAAAATGAAAAATTTAAAAATTGGAAAATTAAAAAATTGAAAAATTGAAAAACTGAAAAATTGAAAAATTAAGAAATTGAGAAATTGAAAAATTTAAAAATTTAAAAATTGAAAAATTGGAAAATTAAAAAATTGAAAAATTGAAAAATTGAAAAATTGAAAAACTGAAAAATTGAAAAATTAAGAAATTGAAAAATTGAAGAATTAAAAAATTGAAAAAATGAAAAATTGAAAAATTGAAAAATTGAAAAATTGAAAAATTGAAAAATTGAAAAATTGAAAAATTAAAAAATTGAAAAATTGAAAAATTGAAAAATTGAAAAATTGAAAAATCGAAAAATTGAAAAATTTAAAAATTGAAAAATTGAAAAATTGAAAAATTGAAAAATTGAAAAATTGAAAAATTGAAAAATTGAAAAATTGAAAAATTGAAAAATTGAAAAATTGAAAAATTGAAAAATTGAAAAATTGAAAAATTGAAAAATTGAAAAATTGAAAAATTGAAAAATTGAAAAATTAAAAAAATTGAAAAATTAAAAAATTGAAAAATTGAAAAATTAAAAAATTGAAAAATTGAAAAATTGAAAAATTGAAATTTTCTACCATGTTGTTCAATTTTTAAAAATTAAAAAATTGTAAAATTGTAAAATTGTAAAATTGAAAAATTGAAAAAATGAAAAATTGAAAAATTGAAAAATTGAAAAATTGAAAAATTAAAAAATTTAAAAATTGAAAAATTGAAATTTTCTACCATGTTGTTTAATTTTGAAAAATTGTAAAATTGTAAAATTGTAAAATTGTAAAATTGTAAAATTGAAAGATTGAAAAATTGAAAAATTGAAAAATTGAGAAATTGAAAAATTAAAAAATTGAAAAATTGAAAAATTGAAAAATTGAAACATTGAAAAATTGAAATTTTCTACCATGTTGTTCAATTTTGAAAAATTGAAAAATTGTAAAATTGAAAAATTGTAAAATTGAAAAATTGAAAAATTGAAAAATTAAAAAATTGAAAAATCAAAAAATTTAAAATTTGAAAAATTGAAAAATTGAAAAATTGAAACATTGAAAAACAGAAACATTGAAAAATTGAAAAATTGAAAAATTGTAAAATTGAAAAATTGAAAACTTGAAATTAAACAATTGAACAATTGATAAATTGAAAAATTAAGAAAATTAAAATTTAAAAATTGAAAAATTGAAAAATTGAAAAATTGAAAAATTTAAAAATTGAAAAATTGAAAAATTGAAGAATTGAAAAATTGAGAAATTGAAAATTGAAAAACTTGAAAAATTGAAAAATTGAAATTAAAAATTGAAAAATTGAAAAATTGAAAAATTGAAAAATTGAAAAATTGAAAAATTGAAAAATTGAGAAATTGAAAATTGAAAAACTTGAAAAATTGAAAAATTGAAATTAAAAATTGAAAAATTGAAAATTGAAAAATTGAAAATTGAAAAATTGAAAAATTTAAAAATTGAAAAATTTGAAAATTGAAAAATTGAAAAATTGAAAAATTGAAAAATTGAAAAATTGAAAAATTGAAAAATTGAAAAATTGAAAACTTGAAAAATTGAAAAATTGAAAAATTGAAAAATTGAAAATTTGAAAAATTGAAAAATTGAAACATTGAAAAATCTAAAAATTTAAAAATTGAAAAATTGAAAAATTGAAAAATTGAAAAATTGAAAAATTGAAAAATTGAAAAATTGAAAAATTGAAAAATTGAAAAATTGAAAAATTGAAAAATTGAAAAATTTAAAAATTGAAAAATTCAAAAATTTAAAAATTTAAAAATTTAAAAATTTAAAAATTGAAAAAATGAAAAATTGAAAAATTGAAAAATTCTATATGTATAAAACCCAAATTATGTATGTATGTTCGCTAACTACCTCTGAACCACTTGACCGATTTGAACCAAATTTGGTACACACGTTCTCTATCCTCAGGGGAAGTTAACAAAAGGGGTGGAAGGGTCATTTGGAAAAGGGGAGGGGTTTTGTTTAGAAAACGTACAACTCTGTGTAACTATCATCTCCCAGGACCGATGTAAACCAAATTTTGTACACACATTCACTATAAGATACAATCATATGAGATTGTAATTTGGGATGGGGGAGGGATCTGAAGGTAGGGGTATTGTTCAGAAAATAAGTAATCCAGAGGAACTTCTGAACCCCTGGACCGATTTCCACCAAATTTGGTACACACATTCTCTATCTCAAAGAAAAGATAACAAAGGGGGTAGGGCGGTCATTGTAAAAAGAGGGAGGGTATAGGGGGAGGGGTTGTATTTATAAAACGAGCAATTTAGTGTAGCTCCCAACCCACAATTAGGGTGGCTCAAATTAGTATGAAAAAAACTTTTTTCTATTTTTTTTTGATGGGCCGCTCAAACCCCACTTCATAGAAATGCTAATAACTTCGCCGGGCAAACACTAATCTTCTCGCGGTTTTCAGCATAATATTCTGTATTTAATTCTACAAGAACTGAATAAGGATCAAGGTTCTTCATCGTAAATTACGCCGTCCAACTGCAAATCGCTGTTTTTCGATGTTTCTGCATACATTTTCCCATGTAAACCTCCAACGAGTTTAGCACCGCCCAAACGTTAACCGATTTGGCTGAAATATTGTCCAGAGCATTAGAACATCAAATAGAACCGAATACGAGGGCGGCCCATCAAAAAATTTAAAAAAGTGTTTTTTGAGCCACCATACCCAGTACCCATTTCAACCAAATTTTGTACACATATTCACGAATTCAATTCAAGAGTAGTTGATCATATGGAAGGGCAATTTGGTAGAGGGAGGAGGGGTCTGAAGGGAGGAGTATATACAATATTGTTCAAAAAATGGGCAATTCAGTGTATCTTCTGAATCCCTGGTCCGATTTCATCCAAATTTCGTACACACATTCTCTTTCCTAAGGAGAAAATAACAAAGGGATGGGATGATCATTGGTGAAAAGGGAAGGGGAAGGGAGAAGGGTTGTCTTGAGAAAACGAGCAATTCAGTGTAACTCCCAACCCCCAGAATAAATTCAAGTCAGATTTGGTACACATATTCCCTATTTTTTTAAATATGTTTATTGAAAAGGTAGAAGGGCCAAACAAATATATAAAAATATATTGATACAAAGGTACAATTCTAAGAGCGGTAGATCTACCTCTGTGGGTTTCGTGCTACAGCATTGGACATTTTAATTGTATAATTTAATTTTCAGTCCCGAGCAAAGCCGGATACATAAAGCTATTAGCTATATATAAAACTCAATGTATGTATGTATATTTGTGTGTATGCTCCAGCATAACTTCTGAACCCATTATTGTATTGTTTAGTTGTCGATCATTTCAGCCCTTTATCGAAATCATGGTTTGCCTAGTGAAAAGCAATGATTAATGTGTTTCCTTCTGGATGGTGAATGTGTTCTCTTCTTTAAAAATAGAGTTTTTCCCGGAATAAGGCATCGGTGAATGTTTTTCCCTCTTTGGAAATAGACGTTTGCCAGGAATAAGGCGATTATGGGTATGCTCCCTTCTTCAAAATCAGTCAATGTTTTCAAATAAAAACTGCCTTCTTTTAATCAAATCTCGCTTAACTTTTCAAAAGGTCCTAAGTAACATTTTTTTCATGAATTAATTTGACTAGCGCAATCAACAGAACAACATGCAAGCTTTTGATTGCAGTACTCAAATTAATTCATGAAAAAAATGTTACTTAAGTCCTTTTGAAAAGTTAAGCGAGAAATGATGAAGTATCAATAAGAAAATACAATTATCCTGTTGGCCAATTGGTTTATTCATCTTCCGATTGTGAAACAAAAACTGCGAATCAAACTGGCAATTCCGAGCAAGGCCGAGTACATAAAGCTAGTATTGTATAAAGTATAGACGAATTCAAGTAAAAATAAGAAGAAGACACACGACGGTATTAACTTTGACAGATCCTACAGCACAGCATAGGGAGATCATTTTAAAATGCTTATAATAAATTCTAGACAAAATGTAATTTAAATCTGATTGATGTATGATACGGAAAAAGTTCCGAACTGTATGATAGATACGTTTTTGGAAAATATTCAAAAAATTAAGAGAAGCTTCCAGATATGTAATTCAGAACTTTTTCCGTACCGTACATCAATCAGATTTTAATTACATTTTGTCTAGAATTTATTATAAGCATTTTAAAATGATCTCCCTATGCTGTGCTGTAGGATCTGTCAAAGTTAACACCGTCGTGCGTCTTCTTCTTATTTTTACTTGGATTCGTCTATAGTTCAGAATATTTGAATATTATAACCAGAAAGATTCCTTTCGAACCACTCCACTATCGCACAGAACGGCAAATGTGGTTCCTAAGCCACTTAGTGTAGTGGTTTGAGTGGTTTAATAGAGCTAAGAGAACTGACCAATTCGGGCAAATTCACACCACATAAGCACATTTGCCTTGGTAATAGGAAAATAATATTGTCAACAAATTTAGATATATTACCCTGTTCTAGGTAGGGCAACTTTACGATACCAAACGAATGCAGTGGAGATGGCGGCCACTGAACATACCGGCAGAACCGAACAACGAAACCACCACACCGGGGGCATGTTTTTGGCTCAGGTTCAAAGGTTTGAACGTGTTTTGGCTGCACTTTGGTTTATCCCTTTGGCATGGCGGAATGTCGCTCGGGAATAGGAACGAGGCACATTTATTTTTATTTACGGGACAGATTTCCGTCGATGCACAAGACACTGTGAATTGAGTTCTTTGGACTTTCACAACATAAGCAACAAACTTGAAGGAAAACGCCGTTCATGCAGAATCGATTTGATCTGCAGTCTATTTTAAAGCTTTTTGATTGTCGTTTTCCTCTCAGTCATAATTTAGTGTGTATTCTT
The DNA here is from genome assembly GCF_024139115.2 of Armigeres subalbatus. Taxonomy (NCBI): domain Eukaryota; kingdom Metazoa; phylum Arthropoda; class Insecta; order Diptera; family Culicidae; genus Armigeres; species Armigeres subalbatus. Next base: position 200,879,526 of record NC_085140.1, on the reverse strand, counting down.
GGCACTAGTTGCACTTTTTCGTACACGGCGGGCGCCTCTTGCATTCCAGTCGAATGGCTTTCCAAGCCAAGCACGAAAGAAATTGTTATTTTACCTCTTGAAGAGATTCCTGCTCGAGGCAGCCGGAGCCCAGCCCCAGTCTTGGGTTGTTTGAAGCATCCTTCAGTGGGTTCCCGTCTGGTAGGTAGGTAGCGAATGTTTACACGTCTTGCGGGCGGTTGGGACCCAATAATGTGCAGCACAAGCCAGCCAGGTTCTGTACTGGTGGGGAGGCTGCTGGGGTTGGAGCCCAACCTGGAGTGTTTAAGTAAAAGTTTTCCCATATCTGTTGATTTTAGGGCGACGGTAAAACCAGGAATGAATAAAATATCCCCAGCTTTTGTGCTAAGCCTCTCTGGGGTCCTCTTTCTTTCGTACCTGGCCGTCGTGTAGTTGGCTCGGGTTTGGAAGCTTGGAAATGGCATTTAGAATACCACTTTGTTGCATGATGAGAAATAGTATGTTTGGCGAGCGGTAGTAGTGCCTTGTTCGAGCAGGGCAAATAAAACAACTGAAATAAAACGAATTCTTTTTGTCTGACGCCGGAGCGTTCCCCGGCAGCTCAGCTGTTGGTGAAAGGCGAGGTGAGTTTGAAGTGCCTTCCAAGGAGCGATCTGGTTCAATTCAATTACGAGAAAAGCTTCTAAATAAAATATATTATCCGGCAGGATGAACCCCTCCGCCCTGGGTGGTGTGGTGGAACAAGTGGGAGCATGTGCCGACGAGGGGGCAGGAATTTCCTCTCGTTCGCATCCGTAGCAGGGCACATGTGTGGTTGCTCTGGATGCCAGTGACGACGATGTGGAAGCGACTGCATTGTTGAAAGAAGTGGCTTTTGTTTTCCAGCCTTTTTTTCCACTCTGCCGTGTTCCGTTCCGGTTGAGTCAATATTGTTGAATGGCAAATGGCAAGATTGGAACAAGCAGAGAGTGGTATAATAGGGAGACTAAGAGGATCTGATTTTGATGATTCGATAGTGACAGGTTCGGGATTGGTGTGGATTTTGAGATTATAGCTGGAATAATTGGTAGATGCAACGAATTCTCTAAAGCGGAAATTGAATCAAGGATGGGAGGATGTCGCAGGTGGTTTCTTATGTAAGACGAGCAATTTATTTCTGCCTCTGATCCTAAAAGAATTTAGGTTTACTCATATTCATGAAATGGAGGGATTCTATGCAGGATTTGCGACTTATTACATGCAAAACATTTCTATGATTGCGATATATTCACGCATACCTATTTACCAGAATGTGTCTTTCTGAAATATATCAACAATTAGCGAAGTTTTCGTCTGATTGTATTCAGACAAGGTTCGAAGTCTGCAATACATAATGACTATTTAATAGGACAGAAAATTGTTAACTCCTGCACAAATAGTGACTGCACATTGAAACCAATTAACTCACTGGGACAATGCTGCCTCGCTGCTTAGTGTTCATTCGGCACTTCCACAGTTATTAACCGTGAGGTTTCTAAGCCAAGTTACCATTTTTTTTTTTGCATTTCTATATTATGAGGTTAACACGATGATACTTTTATGCCTAGGGAATTCGAGACAATTTTCAAACCGAAAATTGCCTAGACCGGCACCGGGAGTCAAACCCAGGCACCCTCAGCATAATCTTGCTTCATTGCCGTGCATCTTACCGCTAGGCTAAGGAGGGCCCTGAACTCATAGTCTTGCAACTACGAAGTGCACATTGGATAAAGCTAAGCTGATCCAATTTAATCTCATTGTCGCCCACGACTACGATACTTTAAAAATATTAGATTTTTTGTGCTTGAGTAAATCATTCTACGTATTAATCAATAGCAGGGTGATTCCAAGCGATCTACACAATTTTTTAGGAAAATCATCATCGTACCTCCATACTCATTTTTCAATTTCTTGCGACATTTTTGACAAGGTTTTCCTTGGAAGACTAACAAGCGTTCGACGTTAGTATTTGGTTCTTCAAACTGGAACTGATGCAATATAATATAGAAAATAGGATTCTCGTTCCCTAGAATCCCATTCCACATTTCAAAGAAAGCATGATCTAGTCTGTTCTCTTCTCTTTACCGGACGAACGCGTTTATTAAATAAAGGCATTATCATCTCTGTTCTTCGCACATTGAGCATTATCTTCTCTCTTTGCCTTATACTGGGCAGACGCGTTATTTTAAAGAAGGAGTCTAGAAATCTAAAAAAAATAGTGGACGTCATATTTGAATCGCCCCAAAGACATTATCCCCACTCTGTTTGCTTTTTTATCTACTGCGTTTATTTGACAGGGTCAGGCGTGTATAAAACTTAACGGAGCCGAGACTCTTTATGATATTTACAAACTATATCATTATTATCAACAGTTAGTAAGGGGAAAGGGAGATAGACCAAGATACTCGTGGTAACTCAAGGTTAGATTGCGTAAACGTCAAATCTAAAACTCACCCGCAACCAAGTTGGCGGCCATTACCGCTCGCGGAAAACTGGGTTACCTCCTCTGTTCGCTTCATTTCAAAATAAAGTTCAATTAAGAAGAAATGTATAATACTTAGTTAGGATAACTGATCCTGATCGAATTTCCCAAAATGTGAGGCAATTTCGAAGCCGTATGCTGCGGAGTGTGGGTCCGATTCCCTTCTCAGTCTTGGTATATTCTGCGAAATGTATTTCTTTGCAATGATACATTCCGGTGACGTTTCTAATAAATGGATCGAAATGCTGTCAGGTTGTCAGGGCTTACGTGATAATGGCATTCGGAGTAGTGGGGTTGAGTAATTCGTACAGCTTACGGATTTGACTCTGATAATCAGTACTAATAAGATCTCTCGGAAAACGGACTCGTCGGATCAGCAACGATAGTCTCTGTGGCAGTTGCGGTAAAGGGTCGTTTGGCCGCAAGTCATTCGGACGAAATCCAACTGGTTAAATGCCACTCGACCGAATATTACTTTAGGTAGAAAGTCATCAAGCCATATTGAACGTTTAGCTGAAACCAAATTAAGCCAAAAACAGTTTAGCCAAAATGTCATCTGGCCGAAAATGTAATTTGGTCGAACATGTCATTTGACCGAAAAAGCAATTTGACCGGAAATCTGACAGAAAGGGGCATTTGATCGAAAATGTCATTTGCACCAAAAGAAAGTTTGGCCGAAAGAACAGTTTGGCGCAAAATGTCATTTGGTCGAACCAAATTTTCAACCAAACGACCTGTGCTACCAAACGATTCGCTCGATCCAATGGCTTTTTCCGTTAAATGATCGTTTCGGCCAAACAGCATTTTTGATAAAAACAAATCGTATGGCAGAACAAGTTGTTTGGTCGAAAATGCCGTTTGGCCGTTCGGCAAAAGAGCCATTTGGCCTAAAATGGCCATGAGATGTTCAAAATTTCAATTCATGCTTCTCACTCCTCATTTCTCACTTCTAACGTCTCGTGACAAGTGACTAGTAGGAAGTGAAATGTCTTTCTTCAAACTTCTCATTTGTCATTCATTTACAAACGACATTTTCGGCCATGACACGTTCAGCAAATGACAACTATGGTCGCATGAACCCGTTCAGCTAAATGAAATTTCTAGCCATACGACATTTTCGGCCGTATTACTTGCTCGGCTGATTACAATTTTATGATATTTTCGGCCAAACATTGTGGCCAAATGACCTTTTTGGCCAATTCCTAGAACCATATTAATTGGTAATTGGTTTCTTTCAGAACCACTGTTGACCACTAAAGAGCGAGCTATTTTTCATATTTTTTTAAACATTGTTTTAAACTAAATTAATGATTTTGTGTGTGTTACTTCTACGTGAAGTTAAACGATTTACAATGATATGGAAATGCTAATATCATCTTCCAAACTTAGACGTACATGTTCATGATAGAATTAGAGGCGAAAGTACAGAGTTGATAGTTCCGTTAGGATACGTCAGGCATGAAGAATGTTTTTATAGAAGTCGATTTGAAAGCGAGCGGAGGGCAATATTTGTGATGGCACATATCACACGACCTTCCTTCTGCCAAGCTCCCGTATGAAGGGGGAGGGAAGAATTTCAGTGTGGAAGCTGATATATCTCCACTGGCCACTGGCGAGCAATGTTACCTTCGTATTTGGACGGAATTTTCTACTGGATGTAAGTATAACACTTGAAATTGTATTTTCTCAGTCTGAAACATCTGGATAATAGTTTTGCACTAGCTGACGTTTCGGTCGTTTGTTTGTGGCCATTTTTAAGGATCAAATTGAATACGGCAAACGCCGCAATAGCATATGGCTGGCCGGGTTGGCCCCCGTCAAGGGCACCAGGTTTCAGGAGGACGCTGGCATCAAGAATTTCACTACGGGAAATGATCACAAGTTTTATTCAAAGTGATTCAAATTCAAACTTTGATCATAAGATTTCCTCGGTAATCAACCGTTTGATTACGGAGAGCCATAATAACTGATACAGGTATCAGAACGTCAGCTCAGAGGCACGATTCCCTTAATATGGTAGGTAACATGAAACAGGCTTCTGGGGAGGAAAAGGACTATTAAATACGCTGAAGGCGACATACAGAGTAGACTGTAAAAAACGGATAGTGATAGGAAGTTTGTGTGAATTTGGAATAAACTAACCCATTTTACGCGGACAAACTATTTGAGTTTCAAAAACAACCGCATTTGATCTAGTGACATTTCCGATTCCATTAAACCAGAAGTTTGTATGAATTAAATCGTGAAAAAATTAAAGCGAAAATGTTACATATTCGATGAGCAGTGATATTATAAATATTCTTTTGGATCTTAAAAAACTGGTAACACTTTAAACGAGGATGAGTATTTTGAATGACCGCACTCACCTTACGGCCTACAGAATACAAGAATCTGCAACGAAGGATTTCAATAATGATGGCGCCTGATCTACTTCAAAGTTGAACTCTGAACTTGGTTGGTCCAAGCAATTCCGCCAGTGCCACCAAACCGACAGACGCACTCCAGAAATGTATATATCTTGATCCTAGTAGATCCGATGGCCTTTGATCAAACCACTCAAACCGACCAATTGACTCCAGAATTCAATTTTATTTAAATTCTTATAGTTCCTTCAAATCACCGACCAAGTCACTGGTTCTTCTTCACCAATAAAAAAAAATGGCAGCCACAATGGTCGTCATACCACTCACCTCGAGTTTTTGTTCACACAAATGTAAATTTTTAGGCGATTAGCACATCTAGAAACCATTTTCACGTGTATGCTGCAAGTGAGCAAAGGTGGTACGCTATGTACTTTTTAAATTGGATACCAACGTGATTCACCTTAAATCTCCATGGTTTTGTAACGCTCTTTGTTTTGAACAATATTTTGCCGCATATGTCATTATGTCGAATAGGACATTTGCCCGAATAGGACATTTGACCGAATAGGTCATTTGGCCGAACTCTCATTTTGCACTACTCACTTTTCACAAATGTCTCATTAGGCCAAACGACATATTCGGCCAAATGTCCTATTCGGTCCCATGTCCTATTCGGCCAAATGTCCTATTCGACCAAATGTCCTTTTTGGCCAAATAACTTTCGGCCTATTGGCCTTCGGCCGAACGGTATTCGACCAAACGGCTCTTCTCCGATTTATCAGGATCTAAGAAACAAATGCTTCATGTGTCGGGTAGAAAATAATCAGAAAGATTCGGGTTCACAAAGGAAAAAAACAGCTTCTTCGTCTTTTTATTTGCATTACATCTCTCACTAGGACATTGCCGCCTCGCAGCTTAGTGTTCATTCAGCACTTCCACAGTTATTAGCTGCGAGATTTCTAAGCTAAGTTACCATTTTTGCATTCGTATATCATGAGGCTAACACGATGCCCAGGGAAGTCGTAAAAATTGCCTGGCACGATTTTTGTAAATTAAGTCTAACAGAGATCTGTTGACAAGAGCACAAATGCCAACATAATTACTAAATGAAATTCGAGTGTTTTGACCTTTTGTTTGACATAGAACCGATAGTTGTACACTTTTTATCGTAACAACTAGTAATACGATAATTTTCTGACCTACCATTGAACTATAACACCGTTCCGGTGTCCGAGGAACGATAAATTCCTCACCACCCGGAAAACATGCGAACATCCCGATTATGATATCGTTTGACACAATCACCGATGATGTTAGGCTGACTACCAGCTCAACTATACTCCATAGTGTCCCTATGGCGAGCGAGCGGTCTCCACGAGCCGCTCCGGTCCGAGTCCGGTAGGTTGTTTTATTGTTCGCGCTTGGTGAAGTGATTTTCGTGTCTCTCGCCACCGCCAACAACGCACGGACCAGGCGCCACTGAATGGGAGCATTATTAATGATGGCGATTTCCGACCGCGCGCACGGCAGGCCTCTAATGAAGTGAAGGTGCTTATATCATCGGTCGGTCGAGACACCTTAACCAGCGACCGACGACGACGAGTACTCCGGAAAAAGGAAGTGCCTTCTCGAAGGAGCTCCCGTTCCAAGTCGTATATCGTCTTACCAACAACCAGCAGTTAGCCTGTTGTTCGTCGGGCGCCTCTTTGTTGCCACACTACCAGACTCGGGCGGTTCAGAAAGGCTCACGATGACGCCATTGACGATAAATTACATGATATGATATTTCCATTGTGTGGTGGTCGTGTTCTCGCGCTCGTTTGGTGGAAAATTGAGCTGTTATTGATTCGGTTCGCCCTGGCAGGGGGTGGCCTTCCGTTCGCGATGGTTTGGGCTTATGCTGATAAAGGTGGCAATGATTAATTGAATTCGGTGCGTTCGAGGCGTGTCGTTTGTTGTAACAAATTGGACAGTATATGAGATGTCGATTGGCAGTAATTGATTGAGGAGATCCGGCTACATGAGAATTATGATGGAATTCAACCTCTGAGTCTCGCTCGGAATACGCAAACAAAGCATCATCGGTTGAACCTTCAGCGTGGAATCAAACTGAACTCGTGAACAATTGATGCATCATTTGAATGCAATTTGTAACGTGGCGATACGATTTCGCAACCATCGACGACCGTTGCACGTCTTCTGAATACCAATCAGCAACCATCAAGGAGAGGATAAAACTTTTCAAGTGCCTCTCCGTAGAATGGGTCAGGGAAGAAGGGGAAATATCAAGTACGTGTCAAAGCAATCGTTAACCTCTGTCAAACTTGGCATCCCGGGTGAGGTCGACATCTACTCGGTGGCACGGTAAACGTTCCTTCTCCGATTTGTCAATCGATAACCGCGTTGATTAGTTTTCCCGCTCCATTCAACGAGTTGGGCCAGAGGTAGTCCCTTTGCAATCGTTGAGCACTGTTACTTCACTTTTGGAGGTAGACCTGAATAGACACTTAAATGAGTTTTCACCCATCCATCGCATCGTCAGTTTCCTACATTGCACTGCTAGCACCCGCCTAGGCAAAAGGCTACCGAGGACCATCTTCAGGCACGTTTGCGGTTTCAAGACGGGCGGTGTTTGGGGAACTGGGTCTGGTGGGAGACGCGAAACTGCACTATTGATGATGCTGTTGCGACTTCAGTCAAGTGGAAACGTCTCTCCCCAACCGACAGCCCGACCAGCAGCAGCAGTGTCGATGATGAGGACAACCAACAAACGGAAATCACCTTCTGCACATTCATCCCGACTGATGCGGCCGGCCGCCTCCCGGTTACAGGCTGCATTTCTTTCATTTTCCACTTGAATGATAAATAGTTTGTGGAAAAGCGTTGCAACCGCACATGTACGGCACTGCTTCGCTTCGACCCAAGTACCCATCGTCCCGTATCGTCAAGTTCGCCGTTGGTAACGACATCTCAAGGCCGGGCCCAGTAGTAGAAGCAGTGCGAAGCGTTAGGTGGCTATGCAGCCAGCCAGGCGAGAACGATACAGCATCGGAGTTGTATGTTGCAACCGCAAATCTAATATCGCCTTTGAATATTTCAAATCAAATCTGAGAAGTTCATTTATTATTCAGGGAACAGATTACACAGGACTCTTGCTTCTGTGTGCTGACGGTTCCTGCTGCTGGGAGCAGTATCTTGAACTTCCTGCTGGAGTGCAATGAATGCTTTTTCAGAAAGAACAAGTTTGACAAGGGGTCATTTAACGCTGGAGAGCGTCTGTGCTGGATGGCAGTAAGTAATTGGCAATGAATCGAGCGCTACTTCTATAAGAGAGTTATTAGAGAACGTATAATTCTAGGTACGGTTGTACGATATGTGACACATATTATGTGTATTTAGCGCAATTTTTAAATTTGAGAATCTTCACCGTGATGAAATATGTACTATACTGTACTTGTAGACTTGTAGACTGTATGGTTTTTTGACAATGTTTTATTTACTTTATCTGACTACATGCAATGAATGATTTTCGCGAAATATAAATAAATAAAATGAAAATAAAAAGCGTACTATAAAAAAGGTGGACACACAAAAATATCTTTGCTTTTAGATAAATAACTACAATATTTAGGTTTTTACAGCATTCTTTTTTGGGTTTTCTTTCCATTACAGAAAGTCCGCGCTGTGCCCTTCATATCATTCTTAAGATTTTCAGCAATAGAACCATCTCCTTTTAATGTACACTTACTGTTCCAGCTAGATGTTTCACAATGTCACTGAGGTTACCTTCAAGATGAACAAAACTTCTGAATAGAGCGAACATCACGAGAAAGGCAAGATGAGCTTTTGGATGCTCTCATTCTAATTGAATTAAAAATTTATACATGTTCAATGGGAAATAATATAACTTCAACCATGATGCCAGTAATAAGCACTTACACAGTTTGTAATGCATTTTTTCAATGGATCAACTTGCCGACAAATCCAATGAATTGATAATCATTAATCCTTTAATTGAGCTTGGATTTGATTGAAAATTTAACCGCAACTTAAAACACAATCGTTATTGCACTAACCTCCATTCGACTATAATTTTATTGAAAAAAAAAATCGTTACGGTTGTTCAATACTCCTTACCCCACGCCCCTTGCTGTTTCTATTTTTGTCCGTCAATCGTTTGCCACCCCCAAACCACCCCAACTATAGGAATCAATCTGCCTCCAATTAGCCCAGATCATCGTACAGCATAGTGACGCCGACATCGTCTGCCGGAGATTTGTGGTTAAACGACGAAAATGAGAACACCGGATGAACAGATCCATCAGGTGTGCGTTTCGGGTTAACAGCAACAAAGGCCACCTTTTAGGCCGAACAAAAGCGAGAAACAGGGAGACGTTGACGTTGACAGCCACCTCAATGAGACCGGACGGACCGAAACGAGGAAAAGAAAAGTTTCATCGCATGCAACAGTTTGGTTTGGGATTTTCCGTCCGGTCGGACCAAAGTATGGAAGTGAAGCCTAAAAAGCAGCAAGCCCGACCAAAACCGGCAAGCCGGAGCAAGTGGAGCGAAGCGAACAGAAAGAGGAAAAACATTTCCATTTTGGCCGCCGGAACTACCCGCTTTTATAGTCATAGTTTTTCCTCGGCACGGTTTCCTCCACCGTTCAGCCGGTTGTCGTTCGTTCCACGCTCGGTCGTTCGTGCAGCCAGATTCGCTTTTTGATTTTATGCTGTGTGGCTGTTGTATGTAGTGTTGAAATTCGCTTTTTTTCCCTCGTGTTCTCGTGGTAGATACTCCCTGGCTGGTACGGGCAGAATGGGGTAAAAGCAACACGTTAGTTGAGCGCTACAAGTGCCCCGAGCTAATGGTCTCTGGCCTCCCGTTCCGCTGCTGATGGCTTTGTGCATATTTATATGCGGGCTTGTTTCGTTTCGGTACATGTTCCGGGGGCTGGAGCTGGGCTTGCGGGCGGCAGGATTCTCTCGTGTTGGTTGCATAAAACGATCTCAACAGGTGGATCGGGATATTATAGAGTCATTTGAAGGCTTGCTTTCGGTGGTGCACTTTTTTTGTGCGGCAGTTTGGGCAGAGAGGCGCACACAGGATGTGAAACTCATTTCAGGAGATAATAAGAGTTTTTTGTGTTGTTAAACTTAATTAGAGATAATTGGGAATGAGTATAGAGTTTTGCATTTGGTTTAATTATTTGTGGTTATGAGTTTGATTGAGTACATGGAATGAAGAATAAATTATCGTGACAGGAATATCTAAAGTGGAAATGAACAGATGAATCATTAAAACCAATAAGTAATTGTTACGAATACTTAAAATTATGTGAGTACCACAGGTACCGAAATTCCGAGAAATAGTTTATCACACTCAGTAATTTTAGATTGTATTATTTCCAAAGTATTATGGTAGAGAAGAAAATTATTGAAAGCTTTTTGCTATCTTATATGATCGATTTGATTGAGAATATTCGAACTAGACAATTATATCGCAATTTACTTGTTAAATAAGCTGAAATTGGAGACATTTAGTATGGAACTCATGTATATTGGACTGATATCGAAGATATCAGATATAAAAATATGTCGACATTTATTATTTTATTTTCAGACACAATAGGCCTTTTCACGAGACGTTTAAAAACAGCTGATTTTATTGTCAATTGACAGTTCTTCTATGGTAGTGACAGCTTCGGGCTTGCAGGCCTGTTCAGTGGTTGTAAACAAGTGCAGTCTCGGCAGTGTCACATGAAAAGGCCTACAGTCACTCTCAAAATTGAGCGTACACCATGGATTAGATGAATATATTCGAAAATTCCAAAGGAAATTTAATTGTTGGCTCGGTTGTTTTTAATGCATTTCAATATTCATCCCTTCCTTCAATGTATGCGTACATAAAATGGTTGAAATTTTTTCTCTAAAGTTCAGTTATTTGAAAATGATCTCAAAATACGCCTATTAGATGTTACAAAATTGAGCGTACAGCGAATTTTTTTAATAAAATTTCTTATTATAAACATGATTAATGTATTTTAAAATTGTTTTTTCATGATCATATTTATAATAATAAACATCCGCTACTTAAACATTCAATGTTTTGAAAATAAACCATGTTTTGGTCAAAATGGCGAACAAGTGAGAGGTAAGAACATTGCTATTTAACAATTCACTGCTGCTAGGGAAAATAGATGCTTTAAGATATGGATTTCACCGGCATAGTATCATATATATGATAGATAAGCGAAATCGAGCGAGACATACGATAAATTTGGGAAAATTCAGTCGGTAAATGATGAAAACAGATGTAAACATACAGAGAAAACGACAAATGTTAGGAATGACATAATTCAAATTTAGTATGTCTTTAACTGAAATTTGTTTTAAAGCTTGATTTTTGTCTCAGGTTTTTCATTAAGAGTAATATTATTGAATCCAATCATTAACAGTCAAATTCTAAAAGTACAAGGTACATGTTAAGGTACCGAACATAAAAACAGCTTTTCAACCCCTGTAGAGCAATTCTGATTGAATATTGAAAAGATAGCTTTAAATCGTAATTTCATAATTAAATTTGGATTAAACTCCACGATCTGTTACCATAAGGGATACAATTGGATGATTTCCATGTGGAGAGAAAAATAAACTTTTTTAAAAGTTCGACAGCTTATTTAATGATACCTTGATGAATTTAAATGATTCAACCAAATTTGTTCCTACGGTGACTGAGTCTTCAAATATAAAATGACGTCTTATAATGTATCCGTGTTCTGCTCTTTTATTAATATTATTATTAATGAGTGTCCTGAGCTTATAAGCTACCTATACATTGACTTTTAAATAAAGTTATACTTAATTTGAAATATGCCATTCCCAACATTTGTCGTTTTCGCTGTATGTTTACATCTGTTTTCATCATTTACCGACTGAATTTTCCCAAATTTATCGTATGTCTCGTTCGATTTTAATAATCTATCATATATAAGACACGATGCCGGAGAAATCCATATCTTAAAGCATCTATTTGGCCCAGCAGCATTAAATTGTTAAATAGCATTGTTAATACATCTTACTTGTTCGCCATTTTGATTAAAACATGGTTTTATTTCTAAACATTGAATGTTTAGGTAGCGGATGTTTATTATTATAAATATGATCATGAAAAAACAATATTAAAATACATTAATCGTGTTTATAATAAGAAATTTCATAGAAAAAAAATCGCTGTACGCTCAATTTTGTAACATCTAATAGGCGTATTTTGAGATCATTTTCCAATAAATGAACTTTAGAGAAAAAATTTCAACCATTTTATGTACGCATACATTGAAGGAAGGGATGAATATTGAAATGCATTAAAAACATCCGAGCCAACAATTAATTTTCCTTTGGAATTTTCGAATATATTCATCTAATCCATGGTGTACGCTCAATTTTGAGAGTGACTGTATATGATCGGCTTATGAGCGAGATCGTAGCAAACCATGCGCGCGGATGGTTGCTTTTAAATTTGCCGTCACGTTTTTGTTCGTTTCGCAAGAAATAGATTCGGCTGATGTATATTTTTTGCATATGTACTAGAAGAAAAAGTTTAAGTTATCTGAAGCTTGAGATTTACGAGTTTGGTGACATTTACTCAAGTGTATTTTTATTAGAGCGCGCGAAATCGTTTGTGTAGTTTGTATACGCGGATATGGTTGGTGAAAATATGTTTAAATGTGTAATAATACCAAAATATGGATCATTAACGAATTGCTCGGATAAGCGCTGGAAGAGTAGTGATTTTTTCGTGGACACTAGTTGTGGTCTTTTCTTCCTCAGTTCATTTATACGGAATTTGATCAATTTAATGAGATTGTTTCAATTTGTTTTTATATGATTCCAAAACTAAAAACGCGCTGGATTTAAAAATCCGGAAGTTTGTTTGTGGATCCATTATCCAATTGATAATGGTAGCATAAACAGGCGGGACTTATTGCAAGTGAAAGTGACGTCGGACTGGACGTGAGTTACCAGGCAGTCTGAAATGGGTTACTGGAGCTGCAGTAGAGCTAACACCTTCTAACTCCAGGGCTAAAGCTGACTTTAGTAAAGACAGCTTTCTTCCATAATACCACTGCCGGACAGTGGGGGTTAGATTGAAGATACACACAATATGATCGGCTTATGAGTTGACGACCAAAAGACAAGAAGCTCATACAACCTTTGCTTGATCAGTACAGTTCCTGATGAAGAATACCTACCGTAAAGTGTGTATGATTAATGATTAAAGATCGGTATGATTAATGATTAATGATTATGAATAACAAAATTGAATGATTTGCATATTGATCAATTATCAAGTAACATGTTTACCATATTGGGTTATTGAAAGGTATGAAAATTAAATGATTATGGTTAAAGATTAATGAATAAAAGCGATGTATGCAATGATTAAAATTGATGATTAATGAATAAACTCAAAACAATTATGAATATGATTAGTGATTAATGATTAAATGTAAAATTCTATGATTAACAATTAGTGATTAATGATTGAATCATATTTTTTGTATGATTATGATTAATGAATAATGATTAAATAGCCCATTATTCATTAATCATGATTAAATCTATGATTAATCACTAATGCTCTGATAGCAGAGCTCCATAATCATCGATATTGGGCGATGTTCCTTCAGCTTCCCCAAACGTTCAGGGTCCCAGGTCCGATTACACCGCGTGCAGCCAGTGTTCGTGACCTCCCACGAAGTCACCGGGCTCTGTTCGGTTATCTGATTAATATTGTTTTCGCTTTTCTCTCTTCTGACATTCGCACTAAGTGACCAGCTCACTGAAGTCTGCCATGTTTCATTCTATTAGCAATATTTTCATCTTACACACATGATACAGCTCGTGATTCATGCGTTTGCGCCACTCACTATTTTCTAGTTTCTCTCCGAGTATTACACGCAGCACTTTTCACTCGAAAATCCCGAAACAGGAGCGCCTCTTTTAATGCCCACGCTTAATGCCCGTAACTGCTAGAAGCAGAGTTTTATACAGTGCAGTACTGTCATATATTTTTTGTCCTTGCAGAGGTCTGTAAATTTCAAGTCCGTGGTCAGAAATTGTGTATCCTCGGCTGAGGCAAGTTCAGGTAATTTCCCCAACTGCAAGCCGAGATACAGCCCTCCAAATTTGGTCATTTGTCTTACAGTTAAGTCCGATATTGTACAAAGTAGTGATCTACAAAGTAGTTGTATACGAATTAAATTAAAAAATAAATAAAGTGACATATAAATCTACACAATAAAGCCGAATGGTCATTTGACCGAAAAAGTAGTTTTGTCTAAGAATTCATTTGACGGAAAAAGTTGTTTGGTCGATTTTTTTTGGAATTATGTTAATAAATAGACAGAATTAGTTAAGAAACAACATTCAATTGCTAACCTAAGCGGTTCTTAACCGCTCCTAATTGAAAAGGTTTCAAGAGCGAGACGAGGTTGTTACACACCCTAAGCAAGCTTTCAACTGCAAGAAATCCTAACGCTGAAATCTCGGCCATGCTTTCGACGAATCCCGGTTTTTTTTCTGGCAAATTTCGGTAAACTTTATCGGTACTAGTTACCGAGATCTCGATGAAACACCTATTTTCCCAATTTCGGTAAAAGAGTTATAGAATTTCAGTCATCAGTTGATTGATTCTTCACAAATTGTTTATCTTTGATCAGCAGACAAAGTTTGACCAAGTGTTTTGACCAAGTCGCTATTACCGAAATGGACGGTTCATTATCAACAATATCTTTTATTCCTTTCAACGTTGGAGTCAGTCAAGAAGGGAAATCCAAAGCTCTAAGCCTTGCTAATTGATCTCAGACATTCAAACTCGGGAGATACTTTGAACTCCGAACTCGCTCCCAAACCAGTTCAGAGGACCAAACCCGGTGCATCGGGCAGTCTAGAACTGCATGCACATTCATTGTTATTGTGAAAATCTAGGTAACCATGTATTTGAGTTTGAGGTCCAAGGTGGTGTCGAGGCCTAATTCCTACCTCCCGATAAGTCGTTCGGAGTCAGAAGATAGTTCGCTGTCTCGTTAATGGTTGCCTTATGTGGATTTACGATGTTCTGTCCAAGGTGATCTTTTCCGCTACAGTTATCAAGCGAACCGAAGAGCCATTATTGTCAACCGAATGGAATGTAGAATGGACCTAGACTTGAATTATAGAATTCAGTTCAATTTGAGGTCCACTATTATGGCTTTGATAGTGTATGTTGGGGCAATTACAACGTTTTCTTAACGCAGTCAGGCCAGGCGGCCAGAGCTGCCTACGAGTGACATTTCGCAGATGAATTAATGGTTAGGGTTTTGCTTACCTGTCGAACCAATGGCAATGAATGGTACATTTTGCTCACCTCTCCGTTGAAGCTCAGCTGCCGACCAATGGTGGTACGTTTCGTAGTTAATGTTGAAGTCAACATACTGTCGGAACGCTGTCAGTCTACTAAATGGTAGCTTTTTGAGAACCGCAGCTTTTGAGCTGGAAGCCGGGACTTTCTTGCTTCGTCTACAGGTAAGTACGAAACCCCACGGAGCCATACAATCTTTGATTTGTCTCCCGTTCTCCGCGCCAGCAGTTCATCCAGTTAGCCTCACTTGAAAACTGACACAGGGATGTAATCTTGCCGCAAGCTCTGAGGAAACCAAGATGCACCTCCTGCGAGTAAATGCCAACCGTATCGGTCCTGCGCGTGAATTTGGGGATGAGATCTTCCAAACTCCTTCTGTCGACAGTGTACCAACTTCCAGTCCTTCATCCTTCGAATGTAGCACACCCAACCGGCGGTTGTCAGATTTTCCAACAATTCTATTGTATAAGAATCTAACAATTTTGTAAGCTTTTCTTACATTTTTTGTATAAGAATCTAACAATTTCCCATATGCCCAGTTCTTATACAGGTTTTGGTAGATTCTTATACAGAATTGTTAGAAAATCCAACAACTATACTGCCAAAAAGTTAGAGCGATGGAAAGTCCTATTGAAGACTACTATCATTCCGGTTACGTTTTTGGAGATGGCTAGGAGCTAGGAGAAGCCTTTGACGATGACGCCTGCAATTCCGACGAACAGGTTTGGGTATCCGTCGCACTCAACAATGGTCAACTCTGTGCTGCCTAAATTCCTCCATATCGTACTCGGGACCTTAAGCTTACCGAAACACCTTCTCGGTCAGTTAGTGTTGTTTTGTACAACGTGGCTCCTTGAGATTTCGTGGGACTTCAATCTTGCGGGAGTTGCTTGGACTCCGATTCATAGAGACTTCCTCTGTTAAGATTATGCACTCTTCACTTTTCATTCTGGAGTCATCAATTTTTTTGACAGCTAATAGTTCTGCAAATCTTTTCCAGCTCAACAATGTACCTAATGAGAACAATCACTCTTTGGATCTTTGCTTTGTGAACGGCTTTGATACTGCTTTCTTCATTTCCAGTACGTTAGTAAAGCTCGTTCTTCATCACCCCGCACTAGCTATCGCGGTCATGGCCTGTTTATTTTTTCCATAGCTACTTATGCAGTTTTGTACGATTTTCGGAAGGCAGATCATCACTATTATGGAAGCTGTGTTGTCTGATTGGAATTGGGAGAATATTCTGGGTCTGGACGACATTGATCTCGCTTCACAAATTGTCTCGCATGCCTTGGCTTATGTATGTCTTAGGCATGTCCTAAGTAAATTATCCAGGCTGGCTTTCATGAATCCAGGATGACATATGAATTTGAATGAGTTCTTTTCAATTCAAAAGATTCACCAATTATCGAACATTCTTGCTCAAATAGCAGTGTGTTATGCTCAGCTACGAATAAACGGCTTTTGGATTTACGTCAATGAGCAACGCAAGGAGAACGGATTGCCATCATCTATGATTTTGGACGGAGTATCGGCCTCGACGACTTATGGCATTCTGGCCTTCTTACTCAATAAACCGTCTCCCTGCTTTCTCCGCTTCGATGCATTTTCCAGCTTTTTCACTCGACCGGTTTGGTTTTTGCGCCATACTGGAAAGAAGCGCAGTAGGGACACGGCAGGTATTTTCGTCTGTTCGTCATAGTCTCGAAAACCAATAGAAGAGGCGCTTTTTTGTAAAACTCATACGTACCAAATCGTAAGCTCAGGAGAAACGTTCTGCTATAGTGGAGTTCTAGCAAATGTACGTTGCTTTTGTTGGTTTTAGCCCCTATGACGATGGACGGAAATACCTGCCGTGTCCCTAGTTCCCTGTCAACAAAAAAGTTCCTGTCTTACGGATCGGCAAATTTTGGTTACAGTTTCCAGGCTTATTTCCGCCTCAAGTAGATAGAAGATTGTGTAGTTTATCACGTCAAGCTTCAGGTCCTTCCAGGTGGTGTCCCCGTGCTCCAGATGAATCAGGTTTATTTTGTCGCCGTACTTCCTAGTCCTGTCGTGACGAGCGATTTTGGGCAAGGTGACAGTCTTGAGGTCGCTGCTTCTCAGTTCCGCGATGATCCCACTCTCCTTCATATCGCGATCCCACGCAGAACAACTTAGAGCAGCTTAGTGCCGAAAAGATCATGAGTTTAAAACTCATACCCTTGATGGAAACCAGGGCGTATTTTTCCTTTCACACTGGTTGCAACTGTAGCAGTTGCGTTGCGATTGCTGCTTTTTGCGATTTTTTGCCAGCAAGTTGCCATCGTCATCATCACAGAACTTCAAATGAATGTTGTGGGTTAGAAGTTGCTGAAAACGCTGACCGAGTCAAAAACACATCCTGGTGTGTTACTGTAGTAAACTGAATTCAAATGTCGTCTGATTCTAAAGCAAAGTCAGCACCGATAGTGGTTTTTAATTATAAAAACCCAGATTAATCCACCTAGCGGTGATGGTGCCTTTCTCGACCTTCGTAAAATGTGTGTGCTTGAAAAAAGATGAGCTAGTGGCTAGAGTAAAAAAGACAAATTTCTTTGTCCGTTCTATGAAAATCAGATTTTTTATGGCAAAGATATTGTAGATCCAGTTGAAAACCGAAAATCATATTTTGTCCCATTTCCGGATGTCGCAACTGCATCGCTAGTGGTGCCCGACTATGGCACAGTTGCGCACTACTCGCGATGCAGTTGCAACATCCGGAAATGCGAGAAAATGCGATTTCGCGGGACCTCTGTTCGGTTTTCAGCTTGATCTACAATATGCTAATAAGAATTTCGACATTTTTGTTTCCTTTTCCAATCTTTTTGACGTACATAACCCTGTTTTATTTCACCCAGTCATGTATTTTAAGGATATCACTTTTGGATGTTAGTTGAACTGAAGCTCCGACTACACAAAAAGAAAACGAAAATGTCATTCCCATCACGCGAGCGGAGGGCAATATTTGTTATGATATAAATCTCATGACCGTCTTTCTGCCAAACTCCCGTCTGCAGTGGGAGAGACAGAGACATCATCTCAGTTCGTCGAGCTGAATCGATTGGTATATAACACTATGGGTCTCCAGGCCTTCTGTAAAAGTTTGGTTTTTGGAGCGAACATACAGCCTTTTCGTATAAAAGGCTAAAATGGTGTTTCGGCCATAACTTCCGATCCCATAGTCCAGTGGTGCTCCGCATTTTGGGCGTTTTTGCCTTAATTAACTTGTCACATAATAAAAATGAGCTTTCATCCTATAAGTTAGTACTTGGATGAAAGCTTTCAAATATATTTATCAGCTGGGGGTATTAAAACCAATATTAGTGGTAAAATCACTCCGTACGACTTGTTCAAAGTAAAATTACCCTGCGGCCCGCGGTCCGCACTTTTGTTTTGCTTTGATCGTTTCGTACGGAGTGAATTAACACCAACATCCGTTTTATTACCCTTAGCAGATAGATATATTTGAAAGCTTTCGACCAAGTGCTAATTTGTATGGGTTAAACTCATTTTATTGTGTGAGAAGCAAATTAAGGAAAAAAAACGCCCAAAGTGTTGAACACCACTGCTATAGTCCGATCTAGCCAATTTTCAATAGAAACAATGGGACAGGATTCTGCGTCGAATGCAACTTGTTGCGTGTGAATCGATTAAGGTTAGGTGGCCGAAAATAGGTGACATTTTTTGTGATTTTTATGAAAAAAGGTATTTTGGTCATAACTTCAGATCCCATAGTCCGACCTGGCCACTTTTCAATAGGAAACAATGGGAAAGGATTTTGCGTCGAATGCAATTTGTTGCGAGCAAATCGGTTGAGAATAAGTGCCTGAAAAATGAGTGACATTTCTTACGCAATATTTCTGTATGAATTTGTATTTTGGCCATAACTCTCGATCCCATAGTCCGATCTGGCCAATTTCAAATAGGAAATAATGGGACAGGATTCTGCGTCGAATGCAACTTGTTGCGAGCAAATCAGTTGAGGATAAGTGCCCGAAAAATGAGTGACATTTTTACGCGATTTTTCGTATGAATTTGTATTTTGGCCTTAACTTTTGATTCCATAGTCCGATCTGGCCAATTTCAAATAGGAAACAATGGGACAGGATTCTGCGTCGAATGCGACTTGTTGCGAGCAAATCGGTTGAGGATAAGTATCCGAAAAATGAGTGACATTTTTTACGCGATTTTTCGTATGATTTTGTATTTTGGCCATAAATTTTGAGCCCATAGTCCGATGTGGCCAATTTCAAAAGAAAATAATAGGACATGATTCTCCGTCGAATACAAATTGTTGCGAGCAAATCAGTTGAGGATAAGTGCCCGAAAAATGAGTGACATTTTTACGCGATTTTTCGTATGATTTTGTATTTTGGCCATAACTTTCGATCCCATAGTCCGATCTGGCCAATTTCAAATAGGAAACAATGGGACAGAATTCTGCGTCGAATGCAACTTGTTGCGAGCAAATCAGTTGAGGGTAAGTGTCCGAAAATGAGTGACATTTTTACGCAATTTTTCAAATGAATTTGTATTTTGGCCATAACTCTCGATCCCATAGTTCGATCTGGCCAATTTCAAATAGGAAACAATGGGACAGGATTCTGCGTCGAATGCAACTTGTTGCGAGCAAATCGGTTGAGGATAAGTGCCCGAAAAATGAGTGACATTTTGTTGAGTAGTTTTGCGCACACACACACACACACATACACACACACATACACACACACACACACACACACACAGACATCACCTCGATTCGTCGAACTGAGTCGATTGGTATATAACACTATGGGTCTCCGGGCCTTCTATAAAAAGTTTGTTTTTGGAGCGATCATATAGCCTTTACCGTATACTTAGTATACGAGAAAGGCAAAAACTATTTTTTAGGTTTTAAGATCATTGGAACAATTTGTTCCAATGCTCGTACAAGTATAGGACAAACATGTTAGAAAGAGAAATATTTCTTTTTTCTTTGCTGTTTACTTTTCAATTTTTTCTTGTATCACCTTTTGAGGTTCATTTGATTTGAGGTCTAAATTGAAAATTTAATTGATCTAACAATTATACGTACCAAAAATATAAAACATCAAAAGGTTTAATTAAAATTATAGAATAATTTCGTGATCGTCGCACAATGGGGAAAATGGTGGCCATTAATCGGTTTTAATATACCATTTCAATGACCAATTCGGCTAAATGATCTATTCGCTCAAATGACCTATTCGGCCAAATGACCTATTCGGGCATATGACCTATTCGGCCAGATGACCCTTTAAATCAAATGACCTGTTCGGCCAAATGATCTATTCAGCCAAATGAAATATTCGGCCAAATGACTTTCGGTCTATTGGTCTGTTCGGCCAAATAATATATTCGGCCCAACAACTTTCGGCCTAGTGGCCTAAGGCCGAATAGTTTTCGGCAAAACGGTCCTTCACCATCTGTAAATGGGCAATGAAGTATATCCTTAGTACAGTCTTACAGCGAGTGATTTAGTTGCGCATATTTGCGCTTTTACAAGAAACCTGCAATTAAACTTTTCTTGAAAATTGTTGATTTCATTCTGTTTACCTCGTAATGATTGAAAAATGCAGAACAGTTTTAAATTAAAAAAAAAAGTTGTTTTTTACTATTCCATGCATGCTGTATTAGAAATACAGTTGTCCAGAATCAAAATAATGTTTGCCTCACATTTTCAGATGCACCAATCACAACAAAGAAGCAACGAATAATTATTGTCACCTTTTTAATTTGGCTTTGCTACGTCGCAGCAAGCATAGAATAAAAAGATGACAGCTGCTCGTTGCATCTGTTTGATAGTGGTGCCCTTGAAAACGCGAAGTGAAAAAAAATTAATTTTGAAAAGTTCGGCCTTGAAGGGTTGAAAAAGAGGTCTTAAAACAGTTGCCATTGGTATGTGGCGTTAGATATAAGAACGTTAGGCATAATTCTGCATTCTAAATATCACGGGCTACTCTTTGGGGATTTTTATGATATCGTCCATTAAGCCTAACGCGTCATTATGCCTAACGGGATATACCCGGTCTTGCGATGTCCATCACTTGCTGCTTCTTTCTGAACTGATTGAAACGCGATGTGTGCTTTTTTATATCATGTGTTGGTATATTTTCCAGAATTCCTTCCTAAATTTTCGCTCTACTTTGACAGATGCTCATCGTTCTGAAGAGTTGAGCGGTCTCGGTCTCGGTTGAGTTGTTGTTGATTTTTTTCTGACTGAAGTCTAACTCCTAAATTTTATATTCAGTTTCCGGGTCTCTGTTTTCAATCTATTAATATTTGTACTAAACATCACATTCACATTCTAAACATCACATTTGACGCAAAATACTCGAAAAATACGTGAAACAGCTGGATATCATTTATAGCATGCATAAACATTTTCACGAAAGTGAAATACATCCGATTCTTTTTTTACACGGGGGATGCGTGCCGTGTGAAAAAAATCCGTGTAAAAATAATCCGTGTTATTTGGAGAAACCGTGTAAAAATAATCCGTGTTATTTCGAGAATCCGTGCAAAAAAAATACGTGCTATTTCGAGAAACCGTGTAAAAAAAGCCGTGCAAAAAATATCCGTGTAAAAAAAGTAACCGGGTCTTTGTTAATCTGGGGGATGCGTTCCGTGTAAAAATAAATCCGTGTTATTTCGAGAATCCGTGTAAAAAAAATCCGTGCTATTTCGAGAAACCGTGCAAAAAAAATCCGTGTTATTTCAAGAACCCGTGTAAAAAAAGCCGTGTAAAAAAAATCCGTGTGAAAATAATCCGTGTAAAAAAAGAATCGGGTGTATTTCATTCGAATTGTTGACAGTTATTGAATGTTTGTGTAATTAATTGCTTTTGTAACCTAAGCTTTTTCGCATTTTATGGCAAATCAGTCTTTTATCAATTAAATGAGTAGGTTATTTATCCGACAATTTGGCAAGGGAACTGTGTCCTCCGCAGTGGGTGGGACAATCGGTTTTTGTCTAAGGTTTGGTCTAACTCTAACTGTCTAACTAACAAAATTGTGTTTATTGGTCTTTGCATGTCTTTGAAACCACTGTCACATATAAATGTATGTACTGGCTCTGAAAATGATGTGTCAAAACATAAAGTGGAAACGAAGGAGAATGTATTACTATTAAGAGAACGAATTTGTTTTTTTGCTGCCGTTTCCATCATTTCTTAAAACAAATCTATTCCAAATAACAATGAAATAGATTGACATCATCAAATTATGCTCTCAGTTTGCTCTCAAGTGTTGCTTATGTTGATCGCACGACACATTTGTGTGACATATTATATTACCACCATCAGTTTTCCAATCCCATGTTAATCCGATGGCAGGAAAACTTATTCTCATCGTATAAATTATTCTAATCTTTAACAACAAGCTTATCGCATCATGTTGGTGCTTTACTATCGGTTTAACACGTCATGTAAATTGTCGAAAAAAAGGCGAAACACTGTCTACCAGCGCCCGAACAAAGCCACGGATTATCACGCCGTCGTATAATGAATTATCCTGTTTTGTCTGAACACTTTATTAAACGATGTTAAATCGTAATCTAGAGCAACGACGCTAGCCGGCAGCAACGCCGCCGTACCGAACAAAGAAACCTACCGAAAACTACAAAACCCCAATCCCAAAACAAGTTGTTATGTGTTCTGTGTAGTTTATGTTTGGTCTAGGAAAAAACCGTACTGTTCTGTGTTTTCCTCCCCCGGATTGTCACTCGCCGTCCCTCGTTTGGGCGAATTCGTTCTACCGCCACAATTAATCATCCCCGAAAAAAGTCACTCCACCCAGTGAGAGCATGCCCCCATTGGCCGGACAGGGACCGACCATTCGTGTTGTCTCCGGCGCTGCCTACCCACCACAATCTCCGTGTAATAATCATAAATGGATATAAATTATGTTGCGGTGTTTAGCCTCCACTTAAGCAGACGATGATTTATATGAACGAATTAAAATCCAACCATATACAGCCCGAATGATTTATGTAATTAACGCGTGTCTGTTTTTTTTTTGTTTTCTCTCCACCCCACAACTATTTTCCAGGGTGCGTCCTCTAGCTTAGTGGTCAAGTTTGCGGACACCGAGAAAGAGAGGCAACTCCGTCGTATGCAGCAAATGGCCGGTCATATGAACCTGCTGTCCCCGTTCGTCTTCAACCAGTTCGGACCGTACGGTGCCTACGCACAACAGCAACAAGCAGCACTGATGGCCGCGGCAACCGCACAAGGAACCTACATCAACCCGATGGCCGCGCTGGCAACACAAATACCTCATGCGTTGAACGGTAAGGCGTTTTATTTATTTGAACTTTTCCATTTTCAAATGTTAAGACTTTCGCATAGTGTTTCTTGGTCTTTGCTCTTGGTTTACAATAATTTGTTAACGCATTCCTCCGCAGGTTCCGGACAACCCGTGAACGGTACCATCCCGTCGTTACCCTCGCCAACGATGCCGACCTTCAACATGGCAGCACAAACGCCGAACGGGCAACCGGCCGGCTCGGAAGCGGTCTACACGAACGGAATCCCTCAAACCTACCCGGGGCGTAAGTAGTCCGCGGTCGTCCATCCCGGAGGTGGACGCGACCGCCATGTTCTGTCTTTTTTTGTCTCAAAAATCACAGTAATGTATTGATTTAGCCATTTACGTAGATGCGCTCCACCTGTCGATACCGGCCCAAGGACTTCCAAACGGGGACGCTGCCCTACCGCACGCGGCGTATCCCGGCATCCAGCCCTACCCTGGTGTCGGTAAGTGCAAGCTTCCTTCCTCAATATCTCCTAGCCTAGCTAAACACTAGCTTTTGTGCACCCTCGTTTTCGTACAAGTACATATATTTTCGTTTTCGATAGCTACTATAGAGCTGTGTTTTCCTCGTACTATACATATCTATTTTTTATCTTTCTGTTACGCGTCGTCGTCCGGTCGTTCATTGTTTATGTGTCGATGTTTATTATTGCTCTTTTTCTCTATATACATATATTTCTGTAAGTTTCCTCCAACGAAGAATAAAACCCTCGAACAGCCAAAGATAAAATCGCTCTGTTTTTGTGTTATTCAGTTAATCGCTCTATTTCGATTCGTTTTCGTTGTTCCAAGCTCGCTGTCTGTCGTTCTTCTCTTCCACGTTCTAATTCAATATCGATGTGGTTTTCGCCTTGTTGTACGATAAAACGCCAACAACGGCGAACTCAAGAGGAAGAAAAAAGCGTTATTCGTTTCCAATTACTTTCCGTTTTTAATTACTGTCTAAAAGGTTCCATTTTTCAAACCCTCCTCCCACCACTCATTCGGGGTACTGCATTCCACCCGACGACGACGTCGGTGACTATGGGTCATGGTGTTGAATGCATCACTTGAGCTCTGTCCATGATTTATTGAATATTCAACAACTCATGTTTGGTTACGAAAATCATTCAAGTATTATGTTAGTTCACGAAAAATTTATTTAAAAAACAATCTAATACATCTAATATATGTATTTGAGATCAACGTGCAACTCGCATTTTACTCCATTTTCCCTACTATCAAATGAACGACAAATAAAACACTAAAGCGAACAGATCGCCAGATAAGGCGTGCATTCAACTGTCCTCGAAGCGTTCGGACTTTCCCATTTCCCGGTGGATCATCCGCCACCATCCCTTCGTACTGATCGATAGCATCGAATCGAGCTCGGAAATCATCACGTTCCCCGCTTAATTACTTTCGATATTTCGTTTGAGTATTATTTCGTAGGTTGTAGATGTAGCTACAACCCACTTCCGATGGAAAACGGCAATCGAGAACGGCAATGAATGTCATCGTTACCACTTCCTAACAGAGAAGTAAAGTTTTGATTGTTACGACTTTTGCCCTTTGCTTTACCGCCGATCACAACCACACCTCCCAATCGTAAATGACGATTCCGTCTGGTTGGGGAAGAAGTTCGGTTTGCAGAGAAAAACAAATGAACACCGAGCTGGAAAGTGAGGAAAATAACTGAGTGTCATTAAAAATTTACTACTATTTCAATGCAAGCACAATCAAATTATGGCTACCAACAAATGTGACTTAAATTTGGACCTGTTGGAACACCACAGTAACATAACTTCATGATATTGTATAAATTTATTGAACAAGATGATTTTTTTCTTCAATTTTCTACAATGTTTTGTTTGGGTTTGAAACTGTTACGTGATAACTAAGCTCAGGTACAGCTAATATTAATTAACCAAGACTTGATAAATGTCAAAAAATTGGCATTGTTCATGGTCTAACAGAGTTTGACTTTCACGAATAA
Source organism: Armigeres subalbatus (assembly GCF_024139115.2). Taxonomy (NCBI): domain Eukaryota; kingdom Metazoa; phylum Arthropoda; class Insecta; order Diptera; family Culicidae; genus Armigeres; species Armigeres subalbatus. The sequence goes on along the minus strand of NC_085140.1, from coordinate 200,853,936 downwards.
TTTACACTGAGTCTCGAAATAATGCGCATGTTGCATTGCACAAGTAGGTACTCGTATTTTTATATAAAAGTATTTTTATATAACGCCACGTGAGTGAAAAACGGGATGAATGAAGCTTGAATGGAAATTCGAAAAGAACTTCTCGTGAAAATTTGAAAGAATTTCCTGTGGAGATTCGAAAGAATTGGTAAGCAATTCAAATTCAGATAGAAGATCACAGGAAGCCTTCCCCTGGTAATCTTGGTAAGGTACGCGCGTCGCAAAACTAAGAGATCATTGCGTATGACGCTCTATTATACAAGAAGGCTCGAGGAAGCAGTGGGAGGGTTTCCTCAACTCCGTCAATCTGACCTGATCCGGTTTGTTGTGCGGACAGCGCCCGTAGGATCTGCCCCTATTTACCTCGATGTGCAAAATGGTACCAGATCCTCAACAATTTCAAACTTTTCAGTCCCGCCAGTCTTAACAATTTTCCCGATAAACCAGTCTTTCTCAGTTGCCAAGCTGTCATTTTCCCGCTCCTGGAATGTGGGGAAATCTTCCAGCTCGATGGGGCACTGTTGTCCTTCTGACATCAGCTAGAGTGAGAGGGTGCGTCTGTTTGGTCTGCCTAGGATGTGGTGGGGTTCGACAGTGGGCTCTGTTGAACTCCTATAAAAAGCTGTATGTGTCCCCAAGCAGTCCCTATCAAAGCGACCGTGTGCCTCTCAAAGCGCACTGGCCTAGTCCTGGTGTTGGGTGGGACTTTAAACAAATTTGACCCGACTGACCGAGCGTCTGTTCACCAAGGAGGTGCGGCTCCAACAGCGTCTGTTCTGGCATCCAGCGGCTGAGTATGAAATGCTATTCCCCGGAAGCTATACCTAAGATGGCAACCCCATCCCGGTGGATAGGGAACCTTTGGCCAACAACCTACTGTTCCCGAAACATCAATTTGTTCGAGAATCTGATAATGAAAAGAATACGGACTGATTTTACGGCGACGACTCTTAGCGCGAAACAATGGACACGAATAGGAACATGGAACGTTTTAACCCTAGCCCAGCAGGGTAAATTGGCACAACTTGCCAATGAGGCACGCCGCATGAAGCTTGAGATCCTGGGACTGAGTGAAGTCCGTTGGCCAAACTTTGGAAAACACAGAACGCCGTCAGGACAAGTTCTGATATACTCTGGTTTACGCGGTGAACACGCTCCCCGGCATCGCGGAGTTGGCTTCCTACTAAGCGCTCAGGCACACTCTGCGCTTATGAAGTGGGAACCTATAAATGAAAGGATAATCGTTGCCAGATTTAGAACACGGGTCCGAAACCTTACTATAATCCAATGTTATGCGCCAATCGATGCTGCCGATCTGCAAGACAAAGAGAACTTCTACAGTCAACTCAATGCCGTCGTAGATAGAATTCCGAAGGGTGATATCAAGATCTGTTTGGGCGACTTCAATGCGAAGATCGGATCCGACAACTCGAACCATGAGCGCATTATGGGACGCCATGGTCTCGGAGAAATGAGCGAAACGGAGAGCTGTTCGCAGAATTTTGTGGTAATAACGACATGGTGATCGGGGGATCGCTTTTCCCTCATCGACCGGTTCACAAGGTCACGTGGGTCTCCCGTGACGGCTTTACAGAAAATCAAATCGACCACATCTGCATCAGCCAAAAATGGAAACGGAGCCTTCTTGATGTACGGAATAAACGTAGTGCCGATATCGCGTCTGATCATCACCTCCTCATCGGGGAAATACGCCTGCGCATTGCGCGGATTCGTCGGCAGGAGGAAAGAGTTGGACGACGATTCAACACACGCCGACTGGAAGATGCCACGGTGAAACGGTCCTTCCTTGAAGAACTGGAGACGCGTGCTGCAGATATTCCGGAAGGTGGCAGCGTGGAAGACCAATGGACCGCCATCAAGAATGCCTTCATCACCACCAGCGAGAACAATCTGGGCGAACTACGCACCCAGATTAAACAATGGATCACAGATGAGACCTGGAGAAAAATAGAGGAGCGAAGAGAAGCCAAAGCCGCGATAGAGCGATCGAAAAGCAGAGGAGCCAAAGTCCTAGCCCGTCAACGATACGCGGCTCTTGAAAATGAAGTAAAACGCTCATGTCGACGGGACAAGCGAGCGTGGGCAGACTCTCTGGCCGACGAAGGAGAGAGAGCCGCCGCAACCGGGGACATTCGCCTCCTCTACGATATCTCACGACGCTTAAGCGGGGCGAAGATGAATGCAACGATGCCTGTGAAAGACGCGAATGATCAGTTATTGACCGACCCAACTGACCAGCTGAAACGCTGGTTCGAGCACTTCGAACAACTTTTTCAAGTGCCAGCCAGGCCATCACCACCTCGGCATGATCTGCCCAGGATCCGACGTATAACACGCGACAATACCGAAGCCCCATCACTGCTAGAGATTCAAACAGCCATCCAAAGCATGAAATCGAATAAAGCCCCAGGGTTCGACCGCACATCAGCCGAGATGCTCAAAGCTGACCCCATGACATCCGCTCAACTGCTGCATAGTTTATTTCGTAATATCTGGGACACCGCAACTTTCCCGGTCGACTGGATGCAAGGTATCTTAGTGAAGGTGCCCAAAAAGGGTGACCTGACTGTATGCGATAACTGGCGTGGCATTATGTTGCTGTGTACCGTTCTCAAAGTTCTGTGCAAAATTATCCTAGCCCGGATTCAGAAGAAGATCGATGCGACTCTCCGGCGGCAGCAAGCCGGATTCCGTGCCGGAAGATCCTGTGTGGACCATATTGTCACACTCCGCATCATTCTGGAGCAGGTCAACGAATTCCAAGAGTCCCTTTACTTGGTATTCATTGACTACGAACAAGCTTTCGACCGTCTCAATCACGAGAATATGTGGGGCGCCCTGAGACGCAAGGGAGTTCCTGAGAAAATCATCGGCCTCATCGAGGCACAGTACGAGGCCTTCTCGTGTAGAGTGCTGCACAATGGGGTCTTGTCCAACCCTATCTGTGTCGTAGCTGGTGTGAGGCAAGGATGTATTCTATCACCGTTACTGTTCCTCATCGTAATCGACGAGATTCTGGTAGATGCGATTGACCGTGAACCAAACCGCGGGCTGTTATGGCAGCCTATAACCATGGAGCACCTAAATGACTTCGAATTGGCGGATGATGTTGCACTCCTCGCGCAACGGCGCTCTGATATGCAGAGTAAGCTCAACGACCTTGCCGAGCGCTCCTCTTCGGCAGGTTTAGTCATCAACGTCAACAAAACCAAATCGTTGGATGTAAACACGGTGACTCCTTCCAGTTTCACAGTAGCCGGGCAACCAGTGGAGAATGTTGAAAGCTTCCAATATCTTGGTAGCCAAATGGCGTCAGACGGCGGTACCAAGATCGACATAGGCGCACGGATCAAGAAAGCAAGGGCTGCCTTTGCGAGTTTCAGAAATATCTGGAAAAACAGGCAGATAAGTGAACGCACCAAAATACGAATTTTCAAATCTAACGTGAAATCTGTGCTGTTATACGCTAGCGAAACATGGTGTGTATCAGTGGAGAACACTCAACGGCTGCAGATGTTCATTCATCTCAAACAACGAGCTCCATCGTCGTTGTCACCAGAGGCCGATAGCAACAGAAATTCGGGATCGGAAGTGGGGCTGGGTCGGCCACACTCTACGTAAGGGCGGAAATGAAGTCTGTAAACAAGCATTAGACTGGAACCCAGCGGGACATCGCAGCAGAGGCAGACCCAAAGGCTCATGGCGGCGAAGCCTCAATAAAGAAATAAAAGAAGTCGACCGAAATCTAACCTATTATTTATTTATTCAGACTAAGGCCGAGGTGGCCTGTGCGGAATATAAGAGTCTTCTCCATTCGGCTCGGTCCATGGCTACACGTCGCCAACCACGCAGTCTACGGAGGGTCCGCAAGTCATCTTCCACCTGATCGATCCACCTTGCCCGCTGCGCACCTCGCCTTCTTGTACCCGTCGGATCGTTGTCGAGAACCATTTTCACCGGGTTATTGTCCGACATTCTGGCTACGTGCTCGGCCCACCGCAGTCGTCCGATTTTCGTGGTATGAACGATGGATGGTTCTCCCAACAGCTGATGCAATGCGTGGTTCATTCGCCTCCTCCACGTACCGTCCGCCATCTGCACCCCACCATAGATGGTACGCAGCACTTTCCTTTCGAAAACTCCGAGTGCGCGTTGGTCCTCCACGAGCATCGTCCAGGTCTCGTGTCCGTAGAGGACTACCGGTCTAATGAGCGTTTTCGATCGGAGCGTCTTGCGTCCAAAGTCCAAAGTATGTACGATTTCCAGCCACTATACGTCTCCGAATTTCTCTGCTGGTATCATTTTCGGCAGTCACCAGTGAGCCCAAGTACACAAATTCTTCTACCACCTCGATTTCGTCACCACCGATGCCAACTCGCGGTGGGTGGCTCACATTATCTTCTCTTGAACCTCTTTCTATCATGTACTTCGTCTTCGACGTGTTGATGACTAGTCCGATTCGCTTGGCTTCCCTCTTCAGTCTGATGTAATCTTCCTCCATCTTTTCAAAGTTACGTGCCATAATACCCAAGCAGCACGCGCAACATCTTTCAAATAGGTGTTTGTTCCTAATAAATTGCATTGAACACACTGGAAATACATCGAGTTACATTAATGCCCCTTCCCAGTTTCAGAAAAACGCAATGTTTCATATCCGTTTGAGTTGCGTCGCAATATTCTACCCATCTGACTTCTTGGGTGGCTTAAAATTGGATGTGTTTCATATCAGAAACAAAACAGATAAGTTGCAGAATTAATAACACTTCGGTTCATTGCTGTTACGACAATGTTTCTGATATGTTGCAAAACACTTTGAGCTCAGCTGAGCAGTATTTTTACTTTTGACAGTCCCCTGCATATCCCGTATAAGGTACAATGAAGTTACAAATGACTTTCTTTTTTATGTAGTGCACTTGTAGCAGAATCTCCAAATAGAATTGATGGTGTGATGGTTATAGTAGAAGTTTGCAAGTCTCAAGGTCCATGGTTCGATTCCCGGTTGGTTTTTGTGATTTTATTTTCATTGTAGCCGCAAGATGTTGCAAATAGGCTCCACCTCTTGCGCTTTTTGTGTCACAAAGGAGTTCCAAATACGACGCATTGTGCATAAGTCAGACCTTTAGTAAGTCACACCACAGTTGTTATTACTCACTGAGAAACAAGAGGTGTTGCTTGGGTATCTATGTCGTCGGCGAAGCCAAATAGCTGGACGGACTTATTGAAAATTGTACCACTCGTGTTAATCCCTGCTCTTCGTATTACCCCTTCCAAAGCGATGTTGAATAGCAGACACGAAAGACCATCACCTTGCCGTAACCCTCTGCGGGTTTCGAAGGAACTCGAGAATGCCCCTGAAACTCGAACTACGCACATCACCCGATCCATCGTCGCTTTGATCAACCGTGTCAGTTTATCCGGAAATCCGTGTTCGTGCATTAGCTGCCATAGCTGGTCCCGATCGATTGTATCATATGCGGCTTTGAAGTCGATGAATAGATGATGTGTGGGCACGTTGTATTCGCGGCACTTCTGCAGTACTTGGCGAATGGCGAACACCTGGTCCGTGGTGGAGCGTTCGCCCATAAAACCCGCCTGGTACTGCCCCACGAACTCCATTGCAATTGGTGCTAGTCGACGGCATAAAATTTGGGAGAGTACCTTGTAGGCAGCGTTCAGCAATGGGATTGCGTGGTAGTTGCTACAATCCAGCTTATCGCCCTTTTTGTAGATGGGACACACGACACCTTCCATCCACTCCTGCGGCAAAACTTCCTCCTCCCAAATCTTGGTAATGACCCAGTGCAGCGCTCTAGCCAGTGCCTCACCACCGTGTTTAAATAGCTCTCCTGGTAGTTGGTCAACCCCAGAAGCTTTGTTGTTCTTCAGCCGGCCAATCTCCTCCTGGATTTCCTGGAGATCCGGAGCCGGTAGAATTATGTCCTGCGCGCGTTCCCCCAGGTCCATCACCATACCGCCATCTTCGTCTGCCACATCGCCATTCAGGTGCTCTTCGTAGTGCTGCCGCCACCTTTGGATCACCTCACGCTCGTTCGTAAGAAGGTTCCCGTTTATGTCCTTACACATATCAGGCTGTGGCACGTGGTCCTTACGTGAACGGTTCAACTTCTCATAGAACTTTCGTGTGTTATTAGCGCGGTACAGTTGCTCCGTCTCTTCACGGTCTCGATCTTCCTGCTGACGCTTTTTCCTCCGGAAAATCGAGTTTTGTCTGTTCAGCGCCTGTTTATATCGTACCTCGTTCGCCCTCGTGCGGTGTTGCAGCAATCTCGCCCATGCTGCATTCTTGTCTTCTACTAACTCTACTTCTACTAACCGGGGGCACCGTGCCAAGTGCAGCGGTTGCGGTGCTACCAATGGCAAATCGAATATCTCTCCAGCCATCTTCAAGAGACGCTGCGCCTAGCTGCCCTTCCGTTGGGAGTGCCACTTCCAGCTGCAACACGTATTCTTGGGCTAGTCTACCGTCTTGTAGCCGCCCAATATTAAGCCATGCGTCCGACTTCGACAGGTGTTGTACACCGTCGAGAGTTTTTAACCGTAGGCATACTGCAACGAGGTAGTGGTCGGATTCAATATTCGCACTGCGGTAAGTGCGGACGTTCGTGATGTCGGAGAAGAATTTACCGTCGATTAGAACGTGTTCGATTTGGTTTTGCGTTTCTTGGTTAGGTGATCTCCATGTGGCCTTGTGGATATTTTTGCGGGGAAAGAAGGTACTTCGGACTACCATTCCGCGGGAGGCTGCGAAGTTTATGCATCGTTGGCCGTTGTCATTCGATACGGTGTGCAGACTATCCGGTCCGATGACCGGTCTATACATTTCCTCCCTTCCTACCTGAGCGTTCATGTCACCGATGACGATTTTGACGTCCCGCAGTGGGCATCCATCGTATGTCTGCTCCAGCTGCGCATAGAACGCTTCTTTCTCGTCGTCGGGTCTCCTTTCGTGTGGGCAGTGCACGTTGATGATGCTATAGTTGAAGAAACGGCCTTTTATCCTCAGCTTGCACATCCTTGCGTTGATTGGCTGCCACCCAATCACGCGTTGGCGCATCTTTCCCAGCACTATGAAGCCGGTTCCCAGCTCGTTGGTGGTGCCACAGCTTTGGTAGAAGGTAGCCGCTCGATGCCCGCTTTTCCACACTTTCTGTCCTGTCCAGCAGATTTCCTGCAGCGCTACGACATCGAAGTTGCGGGGATGTAATTCATCGTAGATTATCCTGTCGCAACCTGCGAAGCCTAGCGACTTGCAGTTCCATGTTCCAAGCTCCAATCGTGATCCTTTATTCGTCGCCTAGGTCGTTGCCGATTGTATCGAGTCGTATTATCTTCTATGTCGTTCGTAATAGTTGTTTTTAAAGGCGGCTTATTGGGCCTGCGCAAACCTCCTGTATCGTCGGAGGGCCGTCGTGTCAAGGCTGTTTAGCGTCCCACCTAACACCAAGACTTGGGCTTGTGCGCTTTGAGCGGCACACGGTCGCTTTGGCGGAGCCTACTTGCAGATTCATGCAGCTTTTTATAGAGGTTTAACAGGGCCCACTGTCAAACCCCACCACATCCTAGGCAGGCGCCACAACTCGCAGATGGCCTGGGGAGGGATCGTCAAGCCCTTGGACATAGTCCCTGCTGCCCCCAAAGAAATTCAAGTATTTCGGAAATTCCGTCTAGAGTTCCTTCAGAAATTCGTTTAGGAATACGTTCGGAAATTCAAAAATAATTCTTAGGAACATTTTTAAGGAATTTTCGCAAGAATTCCTTAATAAATATTCGAAGGTATTTTAAGATTTATTTGCGAAGCATTTTTGAAGCAATTCCTTTAGGAGAGAGAAAAAATTCACGTTGGAATTCCTGAAGGAATTTTTGAAGGTATATCTGAAAGAATTTCTGGGTGACTAACCGAATTAATTCCTAGGAGAGGATTTTCCGAACGAACTTTTGAATAAATTCATGGAATATCACCTAAATGATCACAGAAGAAATTTCCGAAGTTACTCCTGAAGTGAATTCTCAATAAATTCTCCAAAGAAGTATGATGATGGATCGACTGCAATCACGATATTTTTGTTCCTGACTTAGTTCCAGATTCGAAACAATGCACAGTGACTAAAATCGTGTTTTTTGCGCGTTTATTTAATAGTTCCTTTACTGTACCGCTCAAAAAAATCTACTCTTCCGCTCATTTTTGGTCGCAGCGAAAAATACGCGCCAGATAGTCGCCTAAGAAAAACATACCTCCAGAAAAAAAGCTACTACGATATTTTTTCAAATTTGGTCGCCACGTGGTGCATTCCGGGTGGTGAATGCTTGGATAGCACGTGCTATTTGTACTGCGGAGAAATTTTTCACATCTATGAGAGCCTTGGAAAATGATCACAATATTATGCCATTTAGCGTAATGGTGTCTTAGAAACATTTTATCAGTAAGTTAATGCGCTTCTTTGGAGGCATTCAGCTCTCTAATCAATGCTCTAATCTCTAACCATTTCACAACATATAAGGTTTGATTCTTCATGAAAGTTGTAGCAAAAGTTCTCCTGAAAAACTTTGTCGAAGACACCAAGTTCGTAATTTCGTTACTTTTGGAGAATTTTTACACACTTCAATCATTTCACAGATTTCGGTGAATTTTGCTTCAATTCACCGAAATCTCAACAGCAGAATTGTTCGGTAATTATTTCACCAAATTTTCGGCGATTTTTCCTTTGTTAAACTGTCAAAACCACCGAAAAAATGGAAAATTATTCACCGAACAGATCCGAACTTTAAATTAATACCTAAACTGTAGAGTTGTAAGCGAATGTAAGGAGTGTTTAATCAAAAACCATTTCCTACTATGCAAGGTAGAATGTACCATGCGTCTCCATATGCATGTATGCTTGTACATCGAACATGTTCAAAACACAAAGAGTAATAAATCTTTAAAAGTAATTAAATTACGAACTTGGTATCTTCAACAACGTTTTTCTGGAGACCTTTTCCTACAACTCTCCCGAAGACGTATCCGCGAATACCTTCCATGTTGTAAAGTGGGAAAAATAAATTTTTAATCTCACTTTTAGGGGGATTGATCATAAGGCTGAATACCTCCAAAGAAGCACTTCGACTAACTGATAAAATGCCTCGAAAACGCCATCACGCTAAATTACATAATAAAGGTACTATTAAAAAACGCGCATTTAGCCACACGATTTTAGCCACTGTGCAATGTTTTGTTTTACTAATATCCGAATTTTCGAGGAACTTCCCGGAGAAATTTTTGGCAGAATTCCCGAAAGAATTTCTTTAGATTTTCCTGAAGCAATTCTTGTAGAAATCTAAAAATTTATATTAAATTCCAATAGGAAATTGTTTAGAAATTTGAAAACTTTGAGAGGAAAATTCTTGGAATTCCTTCGAATTTCACCCAGGATTTTTTGTTAAAATTCCTCCAGGAATTCCTTCGGACATTCCGTCGGAAATTGTAAAAGAAATTCTTTAAGACTTTCGGATATTCCTTTAGAAATTCTTTTGGAAATCAGAAATTCATTCAGACATTCTCTTGGGAATCATCCAGAAATTACTTCAAAAATTCCGAAGGAAATTTCATCTGAAAATTCCATTGACATTTCCGTTGGAAACCCTTCCAATAATTTCTTCAGGATTTTCTATTTAATTCTTTAATAGATTTCCGAAAAAAAATCCTACAACAAAAATTTCGGAATAATTCCTGCAAAAAATTCAAAAGAATGATGTATGATTTTACTAAAGCAAAAGGAAGTTCTTAACAAATATACGGATGAATTTACAAAGGGCTCTCCAGAGGACTTTCCGAAGGAATCCCTAGAGGAATGGCAAAAGGAGTTAATGGCGTACTTACCAAATTATTCCTGGAGGGAATTCTTGGAGTGGAAAGAATTTCTGAAAAAAATTCAAAAGAAATTATCGAAGAAATTCCTGGAGAAAATTCGGAACGAATTCTAGATCAAAACCTAACAAAACCAGAAAGATTTTAACCTGATATTTCCTATAAAACTTTTGGAGAAATTCCTACCAGAATTGCCAAAGAAATTCCAAGACACCTAGTCATTTTGTCAATATCATTGTGACATGTGGCTAGGTTTGCATATTTTGTATCTACAAGGGGTACATTAGCTAAATAAGAACCAGTGAAGACTATTCCTAAAAAACTTAGAAAAACTCTTCCTTCAAAAATAGCAGAACGATGTCTAAATCTAAATGTTACATGGCTGACCAACTTCTCAGACCTATACTCAACCAGGCTCGAAAACTCATTTGCTAGATGAATCCATTTACAGCAAAGTTTCACCACTCGATTACATCGAACAATTTGACTTCGATTACATCAAACATAAAGCTTCCCCCAACTGACCGATTACACACGTACTACAAACGGGGTCAGAAATTGGAAGGGAATTCGGAGTTGTTTGACTGAGACCGCTGCGCTGGTTAGCACCAGCCGTCGTCAGACAATTGACACACAGTCACACATACAAACGTTGGAATGTATGCCTAACCGTTCGGTTACCGGAATCAGCAGTCAGACACCGGACGGATGACTTCCAATATTTGCCCTTGACAAATAGAGTGTGTCCAATTGCTGTGTTGTCCGAGCTGCTGGCTTGACACCACCACCGGGGAGGAATCCAACGGGAAAAACGCTTTTCATCGAACCGAATTTTCCAAAACCCGGAGCCGGACGGGTCCGGTGCCCAAGTGCCATAAATTCATGTACAACATTTTTGTAATGGGGTTGACGACAAATCTGTTGTGGGCCGTGGGGACGAGGCAGTTCGGTCCACTACCGAGAGCACGTGTGGCCAAATGGTGCGGGTGTGAAAGTAAAGGATTGCAGTTGAAGCTACGTGTTTCGTAGGAACGTTGGGGATGCAAATGCACATTCACGTTGCAGCTGCAAATACGTGCCATGGAGAGATAGAGAGAGGATGCAGAACGCATGCGATGCAAATGCATGAAAGACATTTTTGACATTGGAAATGCATGGCAGAGAGCCTCGCATATTTGTGTCATGAAGTGTACGAGGCGAGTGCGTTTAGCTTTTTGAAGCAAACACGTGCGGTGTAAACATATGAAATAAAATCTACAAAATTCGAGGTAAAATTTTACTTTTTACATAAGATGTGGAAAAGTCCAAAACATAATACGTTTTCCATACTTAACACAAATTTGAACAATTTTTTTATCTATTTATTTTTATTTGCTAGAAAAAAAAGTCCAAAAACTGGAATCAATCCAAAGCACCTGCACCGTTGCACCCAAATACAAAGTGATGAAACGAACCGGAGTTCACTTACCGTTGAATACCGATGCAGGGGATACATATACGAAGTGATATCGAGACACTGTACCGATTTTGTTGCCATGCAGGGGAGCTGCTCCTGTCGATCGTACGTGAAATAGATACAAACGAGTCGAGTTCTTCGAAGGGTTCAAATAAGTCGGATTCCCATCCCAAAGCAAAGCACTCCCACACATTCCCGTACCGTACCTCTGGCTTCAATGACTGTCAAACACACACTAACGCTGCCAGCCAACCGGCGATGGGAACGAATTTTATATATTAAAATAGAAATTGAATGTTTGGTATTACAACAAAATGAAAATTTATGCAATGTATGCTCTTCCTATGCAAATATTTGCAGTGTTAGACGAGTGAGGATTTTCCTATCTGGGCCTGTGTTTGGAGAACTGACAACGATGATGAGCACTGGCATGCACCGGTTCTGCCTGGCAAGCAGTCGGAAGCGAAGGGTCTGGTGTGAACCCGAAAATAAATATCAGTATTATAATGCTCCACTACATGGCCACAACTTGCTCGAGCTCATTTCGACAAATTTTCGAACCCGTTCGCCCCGCTCTACTTGCCTCTTTTCCATAGTAGATTGATATTTCTTAATTGAGTTTCGTCTACCGTTCCAGAAGAGGACCGACTCCGACGGGCAGCGCCGATTCCGGTGGATATCGATTTTATATGCGAAGCATCTTTTGTACTGTCTGTTTGCTTATAAATATAATTAATATTTCAATTACATCACATTGATTTGCCTGTCCATATCCGTTCCGTGTCTGCGCCAGGTCCCGCTCGTTGGCCCGGGGAAAACAAATTTGCCGACGAAAATCCGGAAGCACGTCGTTGAATAAATTTAGCTTTCCTTTCATCTTTCTTCCCGGATTCGCGTTCCTCCGAGCTGCTGGAACTGGAAGCCGATGACTTGGGGCTCCCCGATGGATGGATGGTATCTGCGCTGCAAATTTGTTTATTCTTGGAAATTTTGCCTCGCCCACCACCGACGAAAGACGGCCCGAACTGTGCAAACATTTAATTCTATTAGCAATTCCTTCATCAATATTTGCAACATTTCGGCGCACAGCAATCATCCAGAAATCCACCGATGGATGGAGCCGTGCGCTGTAAAGTTGTCTTGTGGATTTTAAACTGCCAGGGCCGGTTGATTGCACATTATTGAAGTTGGTACGAGCATTTTTAGTTAAGATTTTTTGTTTTTTTCCTTTAATTTGTTGGTTACGACCTTGCCCTCGATCTTCCCTTTCTGCACTGTACAGTCGGACGGTCAGAACCAAGCTTCGGTAGCAGCAATTTGGCCGAAGACTACTAGGCCGGAAAATGTTTTGCCGAACAAACCATTAGGCCGAACCTCATCTGGCTAAAGGTCGTTTGGCCGAAGAAGTCATATGATCGAAAACGTCATTTGGTTGAACGGGTCTCATACGACTGTTAATGTCGTTTACCGAGCCAATTTGTCCAACCAATAACAATGTGAAAAGCCTAATGTTATTGATGATTATTGAGAAGGATCATACCCCGTTTGGCATAATGTCTTTCGGCATAAAGTCGTAAGGCATAATGGTCGTTTGGCGTGAAGACTATTTGGCATAATTGTTATTAGAGTTGTGTGATTGATGAATAAAATTTATCGAGCCATTTTTTTACAATAATCAGATGCATGATTGTACGACGTGGCAAAAGACGAATAAAGAAGGCTGTGAAAACGGGGATTTCAAATGTTGACAAATCTAGTAGAAAAATAAAACAGCATTGAACTACCGTGGGGGCCGAAATCTGTACAGAACCGGAATGAGATATCAATAAATTAGAGGGGGTTTCATCGTAATCTTATACTGGTAAGCCAATGGCCGGAATGGGAAGTAGGCTTTGAAATTAAAATAAAACAATTAAAAAACAAATCGTCACCCAGCAAACGTGAATTTTCAGGTGCCATCAGTTCGTGTGTTGGACATAATTGTACCGAAAGTGGTTGTGTTTAAATTGCAAAATGTAATTAATTAAGTAAGATAAGCATGATAAAAATCAAAGAGGTCGCTTCTAAAGGTGCGTGTTGAATTATGTACAGTGCTTGTCTGGTCAATCGGTCTGCTTTAATTTAAATATTAAGTTAGGAAACAGCTGTACGTATTATGATCCTATGATTTGAAATCCGTCCACAATGGGCTCGAACTCACCATCGAACTCCATCTACGAGTTTGCGTCTTATGTAACATGTTAAAACCGATCTTCTGACCCAGAGGCAAAAAAAAAAGACATTATGTTTTTCTTGTCCAGGTGCAACATACATTCTTTTATTCACTTTTATTCACAACTTTTTTTAAAACAGCATCTTTTGTATGATGTCCAAGCAAAATGAATTATGAAAAATTAAACATATTTTGAATTAGTTCCGTAATCGTCGATTACACAAATGACAAATGCCAAATAACCATTAAGCTAAACAACATTATCAACTAGGCATAAATCCTACAAAAACTTCCATTATCCCTTTCACCAAACGGAGAAAGGTACAACTGAAACCCCTTTTCTTGAATCAAACACAATTAGTTTATTCAAGTGAAGTAAAATATCTAGGTGTCATACTCGACGCAAAGCTTAATTGGAACTCTCATCTCCAATCAGTTGTGCAGAAAGGTCTCAATACACTTTGGGTTTGTTCAAAAACCCTTGGTAAAAGATGGGGCCTAAAACCAAGTATGATCATGTGGATATATAAAACCATTGTCCGTCCCAGGACAACTTACGCTTCCCTTGTCTGGTGGCCTAAAACTAATGAGGCTGCTGCAAGGGCTAAGCTCAACAAAATCCAACGCACCGCTTGCATAGCCATCACTGGTGCAGTTCGTAGTACACCCACTTTGGCCCTAGACGCAATGCTTCACCTGCCCCGGTTAGATCAATTCATAAAGCTGGAAGCGGAAAAAAGTGCTCTAAGGTTAAAGAGAACAAAAACACTGCTGTCGGGAGACCTTACGGGTCACCTCAGCATATTAAATGAATTTGCCATAAATCCCGCAATAGGAATTTGTAGTGACTGGATGGAAACGGTAGTCAATTATGACTTACCTTACGATGTGTTCATTCCTTCCCGCCAGGAGTGGGAAGGAGGTGGACCCAGCGTTCCAACAGGCTCTATAAATTTCTTCACAGATGGTTCGAAAATGAATAATCTGACAGGATCCGGAATCTATGGCCCTACAACAAATTTCTGTCCACTTAGGACAGTGGCCCACAGTATTTCAGGCGGAAATATATGCAATATTAGAATGCGTGTTATTATGCCTGAGGAGAAAGTATAGATTTGCAAAAATATGTATTTTCTCTGACAGCCAAGCGGCACTTAAGTCGCTTAATAACTACACTTGTAACTCAAAGCTAGTGTGGGAATGCATTCTGGCTTTGAAAACTTATCCATACGCAATCGAGTCTACCTATATTGGATCCCAGGACATACGGGTCTAGAGGGAAACGAGATTGCTGATGAGCTAGCCAGGAATGGATCTAATGAAAGGTTCATTGGCCCTGAGCCCTTCTGCGGGATCTCAGACTGCTCTGTAAAAATGGAACTGAACAAATATATGGTCAGTCAAATCACATCAAACTGGAATGCACTTCCCCATACGAGCCAATCCAAAAGGCTCGTAACGATTAACCCCAAGAAAACCCAACAACTATTAGGTCTCAACAAAAGGGATCTCAACATCTACACCGGTCTAATAACTGGACACTGCCCCTGCAGATACCATCTACAAAGATCGGAGCAATCCAAACCTCAAATTGCCGCTTCTGTGACGAGGAGAGAGAAACATCAGAACACATCCTCTGCTATTGCAGTGCACTCACCCAACGTAGGTTCAAAGTTCTCAGCAAGCCCTTTTTAGGGCCTGCTGACATATGGATCTTATCCCCCAAGGACGTGGTTGGCTTCATAAAGCTAGTCTCGCCAGAATGGGGGAGTCACATACTGTAACTCAGGATCTCTATTCATCAATAATAGATGGTCTTGAGTTCAGTCGATACCAAGGTATCTCAGTGACAAACATGTTACTGAGATAACTTGCGTATTTCACAGTAAAAGGGTATATCACAATAGTCCTAAAATCTGGACGCAGTGATCTTCACCCGACAAACGAGGAAAACAACATTATGGCAAATGATCTTTATGCTAAACGGCATAATCAGCGTTATACCAAACGACTTCATGCCAAATGACCTACCACCATTAGGAATTGAGAAGTAAGAAATGAAAAATAAGTAGTGAAATGTCTTGTTTCTCACTTTTCACTGTCGAAAACATTGAGAAGAGTGAAATGAAACTAGTCACATCTCATTCCGGATATCTCACTTCACACTTCTCACCGTGAGCAAGAGAGGAAGTGCTAAGAAGAGGAAAAAGAAAGAGAAATGCGAAAAAGGAATGAGAGATGAAAAGTGAGGAGGGAGATGTCAGACATTATACTTCTCACTCTCACAGCAAGAAGTAAGAAGTAACAAGTGAGAAGTGCGAAGTGAGGAATGTGCAGAGTCTCCTCATGCTCGTCTATACATGGATGAGACAATGTGCCATGAGCTACACAAGCTAGAGAAGCTAGTGCGCACAACATAACTGAATGTGCGTGTCTCAAAGTACGTCTCATGAGACTCATCTTATGCGCTTTAAATGCATAGCTGGTGTTACTTAAGCGACAATATTATTGAATAAAAATTTCCCGCCTAAGTTGTTTTATGGACTTTCGCTGTTGTTTGCAAAGGATTGCCGTGGCAAACAGCGCATGAGCTGATCGCATTGAGATGTCTCAATGCGACTCACCAAATATTAATGTGAGGTACACAAGCTTCGTGAGACTCACGTGCGCTGAATATTATGTGCGCGTAGAATCTTTGCTCAACCTCATCCCTTTTCGTATGCGAGCATGATGTCTGGGATGATGTCTCTCACTCCTTAATTCTCATGTTTCATTTTTCACTTCTCACAATTTTTCATAGTGAGAAGTCCGACATGTAATAGCATAAAGAGAGAAGTGAAATATCTTATTTTCCACTTCCTCCCACTCACTCATTTCTTGTTTCTAACTTCACTTTTACAGTGAGAAGAGAGATAAGAAGTGGTAGGTGAGATGTGAGACGTCTCAGTGCTCACTTTTCATTTCTCATTTCTTATTTTTCTTACTACTAAATCATCAACTATTCTTGATCACTTCAGACTTTCATATTAACTATTGTTAGACTGAACGACATCTTTGGCCCTATGACCTATTCGGCAAACGAAATTTACGGTCGTCTGACTGTTCGGAAGAAGAAGACTGTTCGGACAAATGACATTTACGGCCCTTTCTTCCAAACGACCATTTTGATTAAAAGGCATTTTTAGTCAAACGACTTAATTAGCCGAAAAATCAAATCGGTCAAACGACATATTTGGCCGACTAAAATAAAAACTCCTCCCAAAAAATTTGGAATTTTCCATAAAAAATTAAGAAATTGACAATATAGAGATCCAGGTGAAAAAAAAACCCTGAATCATCACCCTGGCGGTGTTGGCGTCTTTCTCGTGCATATAAAAAATGATATTTTGGCCATAACTTCTGAGCCCATAGTGCGATTTGACCAATTTCACTAGGAAACAATGAGACAGAATAAAACTTGTTGCGAGGAAATCGGCTAAGGATAAGTGCCTAAAAAATGAGTGAGTATTTTTTGCGCACATACATACACATACATACACACGCACAGACAGACATCATCTCAGTTCGTCGAGCTGAGTCGATTGGTATATAACAAAATGGGTATCCTGGCCTAATACAAAAACTTTGTTTTTGGGACGAATTTATAGTCATCACGTATACTTAGTATACGAGAAAGACAAAAATCAAATAAGATTTTTACCAACATAAAGCAATTTTACGGAACCCAAAAAAAAGGAAAATTGTAAACGTAAAATAGTTTTTAAAAATAATTAAAATAAACATATTTTATTTAATAAATGGCCCCTTCTTTGAAAGCGATTATTGGCCATGGAAAATTTACTTAAGTTTATTGATTTTTAATTTTATTTATGAAATGTTTATTTTTTATGTTTTTTTTCATTTTCGCGAAAAGCTTTCATTTTTTGTTGGGGTATATTCATTTTGTTCAAAATATTGTAACTGTTAATTGCACATAATTATATACCATCGTTTGGACATTTTTTTCAATGAAAAAATATGACTTCTTTATGGAAAACCATTTTGATCAAACGGCATTTTCGGCTTAACGACTTTGTTGGCCGAAAGATCAATTCTGCCGAACGACAATTTTTGCCGTATGGCCCACTCGACCAAATGACATTTGCGGCCATACGATGTTTTCGGCCGTATGACTTATTCAGCCATAAAGCTAGATCGACAACAGGGTTGCTTCGATTGACGATGAAACCACTTGAAGTTATTTGAAGGTCCTCCAGCTTTCTCCTGATTTCTGTCAAATGAAAATGCACCCTACCGGTGGTTGTTTCTAACAACTCTGTACCGAAAACCTACCGAAAACCTGTATAAGAACAGTTTTGCAAGCTTACATTTTTTGTATAAGAATCTAACAATTTTGCATTAGGTTCTATTTGATGCTTTGATGCTCTGGACAAAATTTTAGCCAAATCGGTCAACGTTTGGGCGGTGCTAAACTCGTTGGAAGTTTATATGCAAAAATGTATGCAGAAACATTGCAGAAAACCGGGAGAAGATTAGAGTTTGCCCGGCTAAGTTATTAGCATTTCACTGAAGTGGGGTTTGAGCAAATTTCGTTTCTTTTACCTTTGAAAATAAATAAATTCACCCCTACAACACTCCAGTAAAATGCTAATATCTTTGCCTAAAAAAATTAATCTTCTCGCGGTTTTCAGCATAACATTCTGTATTTAATTCTACAAGAACTGAATGAGTATCAAGGTTCTTGATCGTAAATTGTGCCGTCCAACTGCAAATCACTGTTTTTGGATGTTTCTGCATACACTTTTCCATATAAACTTCCAACGAGTTTATCACCGCCCAAACGTTGACCGATTTCGCTGAAATTTTGTCCAGAGCATCAGGGCATCAAAAAGAACCGAATAAGAGGGCGGCCCATCAAAAAATTGAAAAAGCCACATGTTTACTGCTCTTCTCTCAATTAACATAAATTTGCTTGTTGATGTTGCTGTCTTTTTGACCTTACACAGATTCCAAGCTGAATTTATTGAATTAATCCGACAAACGATTGGATGAGGAGCCATTGCAAAGGCAATCGAAACATGTTTTTTTTATATTTTATTCTATTTTATTTTATTATATTTTATTTCATTTGACGCAAGATGGGCTAAAACTTGAATTTCATGAAAATCGGACAGTAACTGAGTCAGCACCGTTCATTCCCATTTCAATGTTTATCCCAGTTCGAAATGGGTTAATCGCAAGGTTTACATTCCGACCACGTCCATACCCTAACAGATCATATGTTTTTTCGCGATGATGACTTTTCAGTCTTGACAAAATCTAAACACTGTAATTAACATAAATTTATATCTTCTGTTATTAATTTTGCCCAATATTTTGGACCCTTTGTAACCTTTCCGCTTAGCCAATTGCCATTGCTTTTTGAAAACCATTGAGCCACAGATTATGATGAAGCTGCTAAAATTGAGTCATTGAGGAATGTTCTAAACGGACCGAAACATTGGACAAAATTAAATAAAACTGTTTTGATTTTTCTCGCTTGCTTGAGCTGTTTGTCCCAACAATATTATTCTAAAAGGCTGATTGAATATTTGAAAAATGGTCGTTCGAAAAAAAATGTCATCCAACTTATTTGGATGGGTAACTAACTTCACCTTTAATTAGTCAGTTGAATAACTTGTCAAGGTTATTAAATTTGTAAAAGTCATCCTTGGCCAAATTACCAATACAAGGATTCAAAGAAACGATAGGTAGATAAATTACTAAGAGTTTTTCCGAATGCAATCTAATATGTTTTACTGCGAAATGAAAACCCTTTTCTGTTGATATGGGAAGGCCTTTTCGGGGTGCACTTTTCGTTCTCATCTTACCCAAGGCGACCCTGCTCGGATCGCAAAATCCCAAAAGCCAGGACCAACTTTTACCGACACCGCACTCGAGTGGTTCCCTTCCTCGGGTGCCATGCTCCCATTTCCAGAGATACGAGAAATCACATTTAATTTACTTCCGGCTCATTGAAATTCACCGAAAATGACAGCAAATCTGCTTTTGGCTTTCGTACCGACAAACTACCGCTGCTATCCGAATTCGAACGAAACCTGACGCCGCCATGGCCGGCAACCCACCACCCGGTAGAAGGAGACATCGGAAAACTAATCCGAAGTGCTTGTTTTAAACACAATTTAAAATTTTGTACATTTAAATGTCGTCAACAATTTTATTTATACCCCGGTGTGGAAACTGTCGGCAAAACGAAAGGCTTGTTGTTTTCTGCATCGCCTTCCGCCACCTTTCAACGTCCGTTCCACCGATGTGGTTCAACGTCAAACTTCCCGACTTCGGGAGGAAGAAACGGCAGAGTGTGACAAAAAAGCCGGAGTGCACTTTTTACTCGGTCCAACCGCTCCACCCTTCATCAGCAAACCGGTTGCAGCTCAAAGGAAAGGAGATTGTTATTTACAGGAAAAGTTAGAACGTTGAGAGGTCTCATTGTTACGGTTCTCTCGAAGCTGTTGAACAAAACAGCAACAGTACAGAGAAGAAAAAATATACAAACAACTTGGTTGGGCTGTGATTTTGGTAAATAGTAAAAAATAGGACTAATTCACCTGTTGGATTTTGCAATTCGTAATGTGGACAATTCTTATACAAAATAGTAGTTGAAAGCTCTAAACTATGCTACAACACAAATGAAACGTTTGTTTGAGAAACTGCATATGTTACATTTTTGACCAAAATGAGATTTTTATATGTTCTGAATCCTCGTCCAAAAATACGTATTCTGGTAAAAAATACAAAAAAAAATGTTTGAAAATACTTACACGCACTTTGTAGAGCAATTTTGGAGTGCTGCTTGCAGCTTGCTAACTGGAAGTTTTTCAGTGTGTTGGGTTTTGCCAAAAACTATTGTTGTGTATCGAAGAAATCAAAAGATTAGGTGCAAATATGTTCAAAAACTGTTTTTGTTGTTTTTTCGGAATTGTGTAAAATGGATATATGCAGTTTCTCATACAAATGATTAAAATAGAATCTCATTTTTTTTATTCCAAAGTGATTTCTTGCCATAACTAACATTATTTTAAGTATGGAACGGTTTGAACAACTTTAATTTCGAGAAAGTGTGAGCATTATGAACACTTATAGTTGTCCATGCCATTCTATCGATTATTTTCTACATGGATTATTTTTAATAATTATTTTTTTCTTTAATTTAAACCTAAGCCACTATTTCTACAAAAAGTTGAATATTTGCTCGATTTCTGTCAATAGCCAGAGTGATGGTTACACTTTTCACTCCCACTAGTATTTGAAGAACGGTAACCCCGGTAATGCCAACAAAAATATATCCGGAATGATTCAGAACTGTGTGTGCACCGACGCACACCTCACCCTCCGGGAGATTCCAAAGCAGGAAAAAAAACTTTTTCCTCTCTCCCAGCAACAGCAGCAGCAGCAGCCGAAATGCAATTAAACTTTGTTATTTGTTTTCGGGTGAGAAAGTTTATATTTTTAATGAAACATGACTCGCCCGGTACACCTACTGGTGCTGGCCGTCCATAACCGACCCTTGCTCGAGTTGGCATCGGAGGGCATCTCCATCGGAGCGACAGCAAAAGTTGCATCAACCAACAGAAGACACTCCGAGTTGCCTGCAGCAACGGGTGGCGACGAGCACTGCTGACTGCTCGGTCACAATAATGGAGGTCAGTGTTGGAGTTTGTCGAGGGGTTCGCAACCAAATTCACCGGGGAGAAAAGAAAACATGCCATCCAGGTCCGAAGGGAAGATAATATGGCAGAAATGAATCTGCGGGTGGACGCAGTGGATGAGTACCCCGTTGCTTGACAACTGTCGGATAACTCTGCTAACTAGCTGCAATTAGGAACGGTGCAGATTGAGATTTCCTGGACTATGGACGAAGCAGAAGTACATTGTTGTTTGGGAAATTTTAGTTACCATTCGTAAGTTTGTCAGTTTGTGCAAGATTTGGAGAGGTAAGAAATTTGATTGGCGTTCTTCGATTAAAGATATATCTTCACTTTCAGAGCAGAACAAAACCTAATGAT
Source organism: Armigeres subalbatus (assembly GCF_024139115.2). Lineage (NCBI taxonomy): Eukaryota > Metazoa > Arthropoda > Insecta > Diptera > Culicidae > Armigeres > Armigeres subalbatus. The sequence goes on along the minus strand of NC_085140.1, from coordinate 200,832,277 downwards.
TTGGCTACATTAATTAATCGCATATTCGCGCAGCAATGAAAATGAAGAAAATGATATTTTGTGACTGAAATTGGAATAATAAGTAAAACAAAAATAATTTCCCAGGCTAGCTATGAGTAGAGAAGAAGACTGAGAAAGAGAACAAACTCACCGCAGATACGCCCCTAGCGCCCTTAGCATGAGATTGATTTAGGCTGTGTTAAGGCGTGTATGACTGAAGAATGACTATTATTAAAATGAGTCCCAGAGACGAGCCAGCCTCGGGCTGCAAGTCTCTTAAATAAAGACAAAAAAAAATGCGAGGATATATTTTTTCACATATTTGTTAACTCAAATAAATTCAACTAGAGTTCGTCTCTTCAAATAGAACCTGTTGGCCATGCATGTTATTATATCAGATTTCTTTTACCATCATATAACGACCCACTTTCCACTGAAATTTAATAATGGAGATACGGATACGTAAATCAATATGAAGAATAAGCGAAAGGGAACTATTCAAGACCCTTCATCGATATATTTACTCATACAATGCATATATTCAGACTCATAATAATACTTCTACCCACTCGTAATATTAACAAGACAAACCTCACCCCAGCAGGGCTCTCGTTAGGACTTCCCAAACTACCAGTCAGCCAAAGCCCATCCTTGGCTGACATCGCCAAAACCTACTCAAGCGAACCGGGATCCTACCATCCCGGAAAAATGGAGCATCGGGAAGCAAACAGCAGCCTGCCAAAGGCATAACTCACCTAGTAAAAACCAATTGCCTAAAAGTATTGTTAAATGAAATGGAAAATTCGTAACCGTAAACAGAACCCGGCAAGCAGCAGCGATGGCCTTCGCCATCATCGCCACCGTCGTGGTCTCTTCCCAGTTGTGAGGTGAATGAAACAGAACGAGAAAAAAATCCAATTCAGCTGACTACAGAAACATATGGAAAACTATAATACCCTTTGCGATTTCACCCTCAAGCCCGGAAAGGGGAACGGCGACAATATGCCAGCCCAGCACCGCCACAAGGCTCCCATCCTTGGTCGACCATGATAAACGAGTGCACGTGGGTGGTGTGGTGTGGCGGCGAGATGGAGGTATAGACAAAGCTTGCCACCAAAACAAATGACTGGAAGCGAGAAAAAACAAGATCATAACTTTCCACCCCGGTAAGAGAGCGAATGCTGTCCCGGTGGTGGTCCTGCTGGTTGACCCTTCTTCGTATGGCAATGCGACTGTCGTAGGTAGGACAGCCTTCATATTGGCTGTGGCGGACCCAGTAGTGGAACCAGCTGGAGCTATAATAGGTCCGAAGTCAGATAATAAGTATCGATCCTGCGAATAAATCTTGGCAAGTGGCGACCAGCTTCGTAAAGGCAAATAAACAACGAGTGGGTAACAAACTACTCGAACTGTGCGGTGGAGGAACTCCCGTGGGTGTTCAGAGAAAAGAAAAACAGTTTCAGTTCACATTTATTGGTCGCTTCTTTCGGTGTCGTCGGTCGGCCAACCGGTGTCGATTTTTGGTGCCGCTCGTTGTGGTTGGCAAGAAATCATATTCCAATTATTTCAAGGATCCGCTGAGAAAGCGAAAAGGTTCGGGGTGGTCATTGGGTGCTGAAATAGTGGATGCTTGCGGAGAAAAATATTTCGAAACGTCGTAGAGTAGACGGTGTTTCTGTTTGCAAACGATGAAAGAGTGGACGAATGACATCAATGCGATATATTTATATGAAACTATGGAAAGCAATACATCGATATCATGAAAACCATTGGAAATATTTTCAAATGATAGAAAAATGGAGCTATGCCATTATGAAGAAAAGTATAACAAGTTTAGGTTATCGACTTTCATCTTAATTTTTACTATGTGGAAAACGATACTGCGAACCGAAAACATGTGTTTCGAGGAGGAAAAATTTTAAGAAATATGCTAAAATATCCACTGCCTACCGATGGGAATCGGGCCAGTACGCTAGACGGGTGCTCTACCACTATGCGATGGGTCTGTATGGCACCCTGTGGTCACGAGGTATGGGATTACTTCCAGCGCAATCCGCACCATTCTAGCGTGGCCTGCCGAAATTCATGTTTTCAAGTTGAGGAAAACTCCCAACCGAACCAATATGCTGTATACGGTTGCCGAATCTCCAAATCAGCTAAAAAGCATTGTAAAGAAAATAAGACGTGATTCAAGGCGGACGCCAAGCATATCCCCTGACTGGATTTCTTATTGGCAAGCTACGATAGGATGTTGTGGATAAGGTTGATAATTTTGTCAACAATTGTCGAAAGATACTTTTTCTTATCAATAGCGCAAACTGAAAAACAGCATACCGATAACAGTTATCAAATGAAATATTTTATTTCGTTTGATGAATTTGCATGTTTTAATTATTTATTCTTTTCTCTGGCCACGCATTTCTCACTTCTCGTTCCTCAATTCTTACATTTTTCTTACTTCACATCTTATTTCTCACTTTTTTCATCTCACCTTTCACTTCTTACATTTGATTTCTCACTTCTCATTTCTCGATTCTTACTTCCGAATTCTCACATGTCACTTCTTGCTTCTCAATTCCGAGTCTCGGTTTCACTTCTAATCTTTAAATCCAAAATCTTGTTTCATATTTCACACGTCCCTTACGTCTTCTTTTATCACATGTTATTTGTCATTTCTCGCGTTTCACTTCTGACTCTTAACTTCTCACTTCTTATATCTGACATTTCACTTCTTGTTTCTTTCTCTCCTCACTTCTTCTCCTTTCTCATTTCTCACTTTTCAACTTTTAATTTTTATTTTCCGCTTTTTTTCAATTTGCACATTTAAATTCGAGCTTTTTGCTTTTCAATTCTTACTTTCACATATCATTCCACTCTTGTCGTGTTTCATTTTTCTTTTCTCATTTCTTCTACCTTCTTACTTCGCACATTTCACTCCTCGCTTCTTACTGCCCACTTCCGATTATCTCTTCTCCGTTTTTATTTTCACTTCTCGCATCCCACATATCATTTCTCATGCTCCAATTCTTACTTCTTACTTCTCCCTTCTAACTCCTCACTTCTCACTTTCCACTTATGTCTGTCTTATTTTCTCTTCTTATTTTTCACAGTGAGAAATGAGTAGTGAAAAACGTTTTCTGCCAAATGGTCCTTTATGTCAAACCGTCATTTCGGCCAAACAGCATTTTTGTCCAGACTCTCGCCCTAACGTGTTGTTCGGCCAAGTGGTATGCAGCCAAAAGGCTTCGTCTAAACTTCTTTTTTAACTTTCACAATGTTAAAATTGTTTTTGTCTAGTCCTGAAACCTTGAAGAAACGAGAGCCTCATTTTTATCAAACGAGGAAGAGTACAATTGAAATATAATATACACAGATATTGTAACTATTAATTTTACTTTGATAATTTTGACACATGACGGGTTATTTGCTGCCATCGGTTCATAACCCTAATTTAGTAACTTAATTCACAAAGAAATCAATCTCGTATTACTATATTTGAACCTATTTCATCGGCGGCAAAACTTCTTTTACCCATGCATATACTGGAACAACGATAGTGATACTCTACCAGGGTTTGCAGAAATCGCTCTCAATAGATAACGATAAATGAAAGGCCAAATCTGATCCGAATCATAATATGCCATGAAATAAAATTGATCAAACTTGTACACAAGTGCGAAAACAAAAACATAATCGGACGGGCAGCCCCCACAGAGGAGTGATGATTTTCGCCTTGTTTTCGCTCATTTTGTGTTGCGGACAACACAGCTGTGCAAAACAAGTTGAATTACACCAACAGAACCAGTGCTCCCTGCGTTTGGAGCTTTTTCAACGAAATGTATCATGGGGTATACTGCCTCTAACCGCAAGTCGAGCACATCTGTATACTTGATACTTGATGGGCTACAGCTCTTCGATGAACCTACGCCGAATGGAGTATCCTTCTCCACTGGACTCGATCCTGGGCCAATCGCTTCCAGTCGCCCTGAACATTGAGCGCCCTCAGGTCCTCTTCAACTGCAAAAAGCCATCGTGTACGCGGCCTTCCACGAAGCCTGCGGCCTCTTCCGGGTTCTCTACTAAATATTATCTTCGCTTGACGTTCTTCCGGCATACGAACAACATGACCAGCCCACCGTAGTCTGCCGTGTTGTATAAGCTTAATAATATCCAGCCCTTTATACACCTGGTACAATTCGTGATTCATGCGACGCCGCCAGATACTGTTCTCCTGTTTACCGCTGAATATTGTACGCAGCACCTTACGCTCAAACACTCCGAGAGCTCTCCGATCAGCCTCCTTTAACGTCCATGTCTCATGACCGTATAAAGCCACCGGAAGAATCAGAGTAGTATACAGCGCGAGTTTTGTTTTCGTTTGTAGACTACGGGACTTAAGTTGGTTACGAAGTCCGTAATAAGCCCTATTTGCAGCTGCAATACGCCTTTTCACCTCGCGGGTAACATCATTATCGCACGTCACTAATGTTCCAAGATACACAAATTCTTCTACCACTTCAAATTTTTCACCATCCAGCACTATTTCGCTACCACCACCACTAATGAACCCACGTTGATTGCCAGCGACCATGTACTTCGTTTTGCTGGTATTGATCGTGAGTCCAATCCTCGCTGTCTCCCTCTTAAAAGGCGCAAAAGCCTCTTCCACGGCACGGCGATCAATTCCGATAATATCGATATCGTCCGCAAATCCCAGGAGCATATGCGATTTTATGATAATGGTACCGCTTCTTTGCACACCAGCTCTCCTAATCGCTCCCTCGAACGCTATATTGAACAGTAGGTTCGAGTGCATCACCCTGCTTTTTAATCCATTGAAGGTAACAAATGACGTCGATATTCCATCCGCAACCCTTACTTGATTTCGATCCGTCCAACGTTATACGAATCAGCCGTATCAGTTTCGCCGGAAAACCATGTTCAAGCATAATTTGCCATAATTCATTCCGTTTCACTGAATCGTACGCCGCCTTGAAATCAATAAACAGATGATGTGTCTGCAAGTTGTACTCCCGGAATTTATCAAGAATTTGTCTCAGGGTAAACATTTGATCCGTCGTTGATCGGCCCTCACGAAAACCTGCTTGGTATTCGCCGACGAAGGACTCTTCAAGCGGTCTCAATCTGTTGAACAGAATACGGGACATAATTTTGTACGCCGAATTAAGGAGGGCTATTCCTCGGTAATTGGCGCACTCCAGTCTGTGCCCTTTCTTAAAGAGAGGGCAAATGAGGCCGTCCAACCAGCTAGCAGGCATTTCCTCGTCTTCCCATATTTTCGACATAATATGGTGCAGAACTTCATAAAGCTGCTCACTGCCATGTTTGAGAAGTTCAGCCGGGAGCTGGTCCTTCCCCGCAGCCTTATTGTTTTTCAGCTCTTTGACAGCTTTTTTAACCTCATTTAGTGTAGGTGACTGCACCGCTTGTCCATCGTCGCTAATATCTATTCTGTTCACCGATGCACCGTCACTTCCTCCATTCAACAAAGTCTCGAAGTGTTGCTTCCACCTGGCAGCCACTTCAGTTTTATCTGTCAGCAAATTCCCTTGTTGGTCGTTGCACATGACGGGAGATGGCGCTGTCTTTCTCCGCACGCCATTGACAGACTCGTAAAATCTCCGCATATCGTTCTCCAGTTTTTCCTGCGCCTCACTAATAACTTGTTCTTCGTACTCTTTTTTCTTCCTGCGATGGGATCGTTTTTCGGCAGTTCTTGCTTCCTTGTACCGATCTCTATTCAATCGGGTACCGACACCAACATCCGGCTTCTGGCAACGTTCTTCTCGTCTGTCACTCTCTGACACTCCACATCGAACCAACCCGTCCTGGGACGCCTCTATGCAGTGCCTACCACTTCTCGTGCTGTTGTGCTCACCGCTCCATGGATCGACTCCATAGATCGTTGATGTTGACGCTAACGTTGATTGCACTTATCCGTTCGTCGAGCTTCTGGCGGTACTCAGCCGATACTCCTTCCGCCGACAATCGCTGGATATTGTAACGCATCGTTCGCTGTGATCTTTCGTTCGATACAGTTGACAACCGTGATCGAATTTTACTGACAACGAGGTAGTGATCAGAGTCAATGTTCGGACCTCTGAATGTCCGCACATAGATAACATCCGAGAAATGGCGCCCATCCACCAGAACATGGTCTATCTGGTTGCAAGTTTCACCATTTGGGTGTCTCCAGGTGTGCTTTTGGATGTTCTTTCGTGCAAAGTAGGTGCTCCTGATGGCCATCCCTCTGGCAGCAGCAAAATTTACTAGCCGTAGGCCGTTGTCATTGGTAGCGGAGTGAAGGCTCTCCCTACCGATTATGGGACGGAAAAAGTCCTCTCTACCGACCTGAGCGTTAGCGTCTCCGATAACAATTTTCACGTCATGCTTTGGGCACTCTCCATAGGCTTTATCAAGACATTCATAAAACGTGTCCTTCACATCGTCGGATTTATCGTTTGTCGGTGCGTAAACGTTGATTAGGCTGTAATTGAAGAATTTGCCCCGTATCCTCAACACACAGATTCGTTCGCTAATGGGTTTCCACCGCATCACTCGCTTCATCTGCTTGCCCATCACTACGAAACCAACTCCATGCTCTGCTTTTTCACCGCCGCTGTGATAGATGTTATACTTGAATGCAGTATTGGTCGTGGGATCCACGGCTCGATTTCACGTTCTCCGGATCTAGGCCATCGGACTTCTTGAATAGCAGCCACGTTCACTCCAACCTTCTGCAGTTCACGAGCCAGAAGGCTCACTCGTCTAGGTTCATTTAGGGTCCTGACATTCCAGGTACCGAGTTTCCAATCATAGTCCTTATTTCGTTGCCGGGTCGGTTGCCAAAAATAACGTTCTCTTTTTCTTCTATCTCCATTTTTCGTGGTTTTTGATAGGCTTCAGTAAGCTACCTTACCGGGGTCGCGTTACCTACATCGCGATGATGGGGCTGCCACCTTAGGTATAGCTGACGCGATACAGCATTTCGTTAATCAGCCGCTGGGTACCAGGCAGACGCTGTTTGAGCCGCACCTCCTGGTGAACAGACGCTCGAGGCGTACCTTCTCACTCTAGCTGGTGTCAGAAGGACAACAGTGCCCAGGAAGGCACTACCAGCTAAGTACACAACCCTTAGCTGGCGGTCTTTTGTCATCGGACGACCCGTGGAAGCGTGAGATAGGGACTTGTGGGGACCAGAGCTCTGTTGGGCGCTCCTTCCTTGATGTCAACCCACCATTTTGCAGCCTGAATCAGGGATTTATCATGATAGTTTGCGGAACGGTATGCTAAATATCGTTTATGTATACAGAGATGATAGGTGAGAGACTTTTTCATTCTTTTTTGAATTCAATCCCTGTACTCTAAGCATCTGTTCAAGCTGCAAAGCGAGAACAAGACGAGGACAGTTTGAAAGCAACAAAGTAGGTTCGCAGACCGAAGTATTATCCTTCATGAGGTATGGTTGTGGCGCAAAAGGTGATGGATTATGCCTCGAGCATCAACGAAGGTTCGACTGCGGAGCGCTCCAAACACGTCAGCAAGTAGTCTGCGAGTGAGTCCGGTAATGCCGAGCCTCACATGATCCGCAGGGCCAAGCGGCACTTAGTCGTTACGGGTAGCGGTCTAGCCGAGCTCGAGAAGGCGCCCAATCGAACGAAGCAACGAGGGTTACTGAATCTCAGGGTGATGTTGGGCCATCTGCGACAGTTACTAAGTGGATCCAAAATCCCTATCAACTACATTACGTAAAAAACCACGTTAAACTTTACTTTTATCCTGTCAACTAGTCAACAAAGCTAAAAAGACGGTGGATGTCACACAACACGAAAACTGATGGATTGGCGGGAAACCTTGTTGGTGAATACTGACAAAGACAGGTACGCCGAAGGCCCTGAGGTCCATGAGAGGTGCCGAAAGTCTTGCGGCACTGGGTGACGACGTGAAGCGATGTAAAGCGTCAGACGTCCCAGGGCAAGCAAACAGTAAAACAATGTTTTAATAACCTTTGCCAGAACGTCAAAGCTAATCCCTGGAGCGATGCATACACCTTAGTAATGGCGAAGACCAAAGACACCCCCCAAACGGTCGCCTGCAAGGTTGAAGTCCATTCTCGATGTACTCTTCCCATCCCATATCACAAGACCCTGACCTCCAGCACCGTACAGCGTGAGTGCGGCCGAAGTTGCATTGCTGACGAACAGGGATCGTATTTCTCACTTATTCTCACGAGCAGAGAATCCTCACGTACGCAGATTTTTGCTGAGAAATCGATTTGCGGGAAAGAAAGAAAGGTCTGATGAGAGATAGCAATTTTTCCCTCACTACCCATGCGACGAAAAGTTTGATTTCTCGCCTAACTTTTCAAAAAGATATTAAGTAACATTTTTACATGTATTTATTTGGGTTCTACAATCAAAAGCTTTCATATTGGTCTGTTGGTTGAAATATTCAAATTAGGCCGTTTACAAATATTTCTCGGGTACTTATTCAAAAGAACGTATGTGATTTCGTAAACAAAGATTCAAACGTCGATTAGCCCGATCTGATGGCACTCCCACGCAAACCATTACCATAGACAGATAGGGGGAGGCTTCGGCTATTGGCTGTTGGTGGTGTTCGTTTGCTATTCGGCTGTTGGTGGTGTTCGTTTGCGTGAGAGTGCCATCAGACGGACTAATCGATGTTTGAATCCTTGTTTACCAAATCACATACGTCCTTTTGAATAAGTACCCGAGATTTAATTAACTTTTTGTCCTACTGGTCAAGGAGGGTCAAGAGGGGGGGGGGTAATAAAAAATAAATATTAAAATAAAAAAAAAATAAAAACTCCTCGGATTTGTTGAAAAATGTTTTGATAATCCTCAAAATTATCCGAATTTTGTTTTGTTGCCCCCTCAAAATATTATTTTTTGGCTAAAAAAACCGAGGGTTGGGGGGGGAGAAATAGTTTTTAAATATTTGTATCGGCCTTAATTCATGGAAAAGATGTTACTTAGGTCTTATTGAAAAGTTTAGCTAGATTTGCTCGTTTTCTCACTTCTTTCAATTGCAAAGGGAGTAGTCTTTATGGAACAATGAACCTAGTTTCTATATGCAAACGACGTGGTTGTATGGCTAGAATGACCGCATCTCAACGCCATTTTTCTCGATGGTCTAGGTTCGAATCCCGTTCCGGTTAAAAAAAATATTATTGGTTCCCGGAAGTTCTCGCGAAAAGTGAGCAAGGAATAAAATAATGAAACGAAAAAAGAATTTCATCAAGTAGGCACAATTTTCGTTCATCTTCTAGGTTCGTTCTAGAGAAAAGAGGTGTGAGGGAAAGATGTTTTTCACCACAAACTACGAAAAAAGATTCTCCTTTGACCAGAAATCGTTTCATTTCGTCTCATCGAAACGAAAAGCATGAACCCTGATGACAGAGTTGCTTGCGGTGGCCAAATCCTTAATACGAACACAGCTCCGGTCTCAACGGAGGACCAAAACCTTGCTCAAAAGGCAGCAAATCTGGCAAACCCTGCCATGTTCAAGACAGCCGTGCTAAGATGCCGGGTCGAGCTTATTTTACCTTATATGTGGAAGAGACAGAAACTGGTGCTATTATTGAAGTCTGGGGGCCAACAGCGACCCTTTGGCAAATAGACCAATCTGCCCAAGCTGCTTGAGAGGATCATCCTCAACAGGCTAACCCCGTACACCGAAGGTACGGACCGCCTGTCAAGCAATCATTTTAGGTTCCGTAAGAGTACACCCAACCGGTGATTGTTAGATTTTCTAACAAGTTTTTATAAGAACCTACCAGAACCTGTATAAGAACTGGGCGTAACATGTACGAAATGCTAGATTCTTCTTCTGTCAACGCAGTAGTCACGCGGGTATCTATCCTGGACTGTGGAACTAGCACCGGATTATGGGACGCTATGTATGATGGTTTTTGTTTTTAAGACAGAAGATTCCTCCATTTGTTAAGATCTTTGGATTTCCCGACGACACTACGCTGGAGGTTTACGGAAAGTCGATTGTTGAAGTGGAATTGACGGCGGCTCACGCGATCACCATAGATGGAATGGGCCTGGGCCTAGCTCACCATAAAATCCGATGCCCACAAAGCGTCTTTTAACGCAGCTTAAGCCCGCCGTTTAAAAGACGCAGGTGTGAGTCGGAACGTTGACGCTGCGTTACCGCTTTTTCCCGATGCACATGCGGATATTTAAAGCCACGTACACGCAGCGTTGAAAAAATCGGCAGCGGCTAAGTTAGAGGTGATTTTTGTTAAAAACCGTAAGACGGTACAAGAGGCGGTGATTCGCGTGGATGACTGCGTGATCAATTCTAAGCGGTGCGTGTGTGAAGCTCTTGGGAACGATGATTGGCTGAACTTTGGCAGCCACGTTGATTATATCTGTAAGAAAGCCTCAACAGCTATTTCGGCATTATCGAGGATGATGTCCAATATTTAGGTAGAGGTTGTGGTCCAGCAGCAGCATAGCTTACTAACTGGCGTTGCTTTATCTATCCTAAGATGCGGCGACCCAGCTCGGGCCTTGGTGCTTAGCGTCGATCGTTACCTTAGAAGCTAGAAAGTACACAAAAGATGATATGCCTTAGAGTGATGAGTTCACGGGATGCAGCCTGTGTGATGATGAGAAGTTTCGAATATTTTTTAGCAAATTAAGCCGAATGAAGTTATTTATTTTAAATTGTTTAGAAGACTGCATGTAGGAATTCAACACTTCGCAGCACAATGCGACTAAATGCCTGTCGCCACTAATGACGCAGCCACGAAGCTCACCTGCTACATTACGGTTTAGTACTGTTTCAGATGATTCCACCACTTGATTTTAAATTCACAGATACGAATGTTTGTCCTTCCTCGTTCAGTGTCTAACTATTCGACTTGATCAAGAAATATTATTTTATCTGACAACTACCGAATACAAGCAACACATTGCTCCGAACTTGAAGGCACCCGATGCTGATTATGTTCTTTGTCTTAAAATGAAACTAAGCAAGGTTTGAGTAAATTGTGTCTTTCTTTAATAATCTGTATGTAAGAACAATTTGTTTAACATTGTCTCCCAATCGCTAAAAGCGTTTAATTTGTTATTGGATGCAGTGCAATTTTGCAAACACTGATCACACTTCCATCTAAAATACGGAAACAGACATTTAAGATAGAATGCCCAAAGCTCTTCTCTGTCATTTTGAATATGAAGTATGGTTGTTCCTCCTCGGACAGAAAATATGTTTTCCAATCTCTCGTCAATATCTGTTGAAACAAGTGCCAAAACCAGAAGCGTTTGATGCCATAAATTGTATTTCCCGATGAAAAATAGTTGCCATTTTTTCCTTTCCCATTTCTTCTACAATAGCGTTTAATATTTTTCACCCGATCCTTGCACGGCGCTAGGAAGGGAATACTCCTTTCAACTTCGGCAGTGGCTTTGCTGCACCAGTCGTTCCCCGCACGGGCAAACATGAAGTCGTAAACAATATTTATGAGATCGGGATAAAATATGGAGCAACATTTCATGGGAACAGTTTACTTCCTCCTCAGTTTTGTCTTCTTTCTTCTCAATAGATTTCGGTTCCTCCTCAGTTTGTATTGTGTAAACTTGTAAACAAGCTGGAGCGATTAGACTCTTCTGCAGCCAGTTCGTAGATTCACAGGACAGCCTCTAGTTCCAACCTTTTTAGCCAACCCCCCGCCGCTTTAAGAGGAAGCTAAATCCCCAATCTGTCGCATTATTCCCCGTTCTGTTTTCCCCATTTCGGACAATAGCCTATTACTTTCTACTCGTTTATCCTTCTACTTTAACTGTGTGTTGTTGATGTATATTTGTTTTTTGATTGTAAATTTGTAAATTTAACAGCCTACCCAGCCGTATACGGACAATTTCCGCAAGCCATACCACAACCGATTGCCACCATTGCACCAGCACAACGTGAAGGTAAGCATCGCCCCAGAAGCGCAATTTCCTAAAATCTCTACCACTACCACTACTGCAACATCAGCCCAACAAAATAAAACAGGCAACAACACCGCCAACGACTGTCACGACAAGCTACCACTGCATTAAAACCACAAATTTGATTGCCCAGGAGGCCCGCTCGGGCACCCTGGCGGCCAAATTTTGCGCTCAGGACACTTGTGTAGCAGTCTGCTATTCTTTATCATTTCGATAACTGTTTCTATCACTCTTGTCTAGAAAGCGTGTACACACCATTTTTGCGTTCTCGTTTTTGTGCATTTCTGGAAATCGTTTGCCCCAAAAATCCATTCGATTGGATTTATCGTTTAATATATCCCTTTTATTGTTGCTATTGTTTTCGTTTGTCGATTTGCCGATTTTCCGTTTTATGTTCATAATAGATGTTCTATAGTGTGTTATTTTATTCGGTAATCAACATTCACGCCTGCACGTAATACAGCAACACACGCAGGGTACGCAACCCGTTCATGGTGCTGCACGACGATGAGCACTGGCCGTGTGAAAGTTGATACAGAATTGTCGGAACGTACTACATCTCTTGGTTGAATTTTACTGCTGGGAATAAACGTCGAAAAGCGTGAGCATTGCCTTCAGTATGGAAAGTACGAATCTACGTGTGTGTTGTTGTGTTGCGTAGAGGGCCATCCTTGGATAAGTGTTGTTTTTATATGTTTATTTATGTAGCATAACCTTTACTGGATATTGAGTCGGATGATATTTATTTCCTCGTAAATTGATGTTTTCGGTTTTTCTCAGATAGCTTTAGATCTCCTAGCGATAGACTTTGTCGGTATTTGATTTTACAGCCTAGCCTAGATTGATTTCGGATGGCAGCCTTTTGCAAAAAGATTAATTCTGGACAAACTGGTGTTGAAAAGATTTCGTTCTCTTGTCCCACCCGCCCCGTGCAGGAGCTTTCGACTTGCATGAGAAAGTTCTTGTGTGTGGTTACGCCCCACTTCCCTCCTCCCTGTAGTATAAGACAAATACCATAAATCAGCAGTACGCCATGCGTATAGACCACGGTGACAATGGTTCCTAAATGTCGCGCTTTGACCTCCCCCACACAGGCTGCTCCATATCAGGCCCGGAAGGTTGCAACCTGTTCATCTACCATCTGCCGCAGGAATTCGGTGACGGAGAGCTGATGCAGATGTTTATGCCCTTCGGTACTGTGATAAGTTCGAAAGTCTTCATCGATCGGGCCACGAACCAGAGCAAGTGTTTCGGTGAGTATAAAGCCTAATCGGCCGTAATCTAACAGGTGGCAACTAAAAAATTGGAATGAAAAGAACGGGATGAAAAATACAAAGAAGTACAGTTCAATCTGATATATGATATACAAAGAGTTGTCCATAGTCTTCAAACTTAGACTAATGTATATTGGCATATGGTCCGTAGTTGCTTCGTGTCTTAGGCCTTAAAATCACCTTTGTATACAATGGAGCTGAGTAGACCAAATAATTCTATGACAGTTTTCGAAACATTTTCACGCTTGAAATGTTCGACCGTGTACTTTTCCCATGATCTTTGTTTGCTTGAAAAAAATACAAAGCTCGCCACAATATTTCCTGTTTCCACGGCATTTTGAAAGCATCGTTGGAGTGAAAGTGTGTGTGCGACAATTCTAAGGATTCATTCTAAAGATTCATTCACATAAAATCATATTTCTATGAAAGCATTATTATTCTGATAGAAAAGTATTGAAGGCATTCCAATTTTTTAGTGTATTAGCAGAGTGAAGCCATTCGCTTATGTAGATGTCAACGATAGTAGTTTCATACGCCACTCTGTCAGATGTCAACAACAATAGGATTGAAATAATAATTTAAAATTTTATTTCCATTGATTTTTTTAATTATCTCATGATTTGGTATCATTGATTGTGAATTCAGAGACAAATTGGATGCCTTTGGATTGACTTACGCTGATTTTCCAAATATGCTGAAAAGCCGACTTTCAACACAAATCTCTCTGTACCCAATATACTAAAGGACAATGAATTCAAACCATTTGGGAGAACTTAGTGTGGTTTTGTAGGGAAAATACTGTGCTATCAAGTCCTTTGATGCATTTGTCAAAGCAGCAGTAGTTAATTCCTATGTTCCTAAATTCCTTTATAACTAACATACTGAGTTCATAAATTCCAAATTTCCTAATTTAGAATTTGATAGTTCCAGAGTTGGGGGGTTAACAACTCTGAAACTCCCAAATTCTCGAATTCCTAAATTCTCCAATTTATGAATTTCCTAAATTGTCGGAGCTCTTAACTCCTGAATTCCTAAATGCCAAAATTTTTTAATTCTGAATTTTCAATCGTTAATCTCCCATATTCCTAAATTCTCAAATTTGAATCTATAAATTTGAGAATTTAGGAATTTGGGAGATTTAATAACATAAACACTTCAATTCCTAATCTCTGAATTCCTTATTTCTTTAATTCTTAGTTCTCAAATTCCCCAATTCCTGAATATTTAAATTCCTAAATATCAAAATTGCTAAATTAATAAATACTTAAATTCCTTTATTCACAAATTACTAAATTTCTTAATTCCAAAATTTCTAAATTTAATTTTTTTCCTAAATTTCTAAATTTCTAAATTTCTAAATTTCTAAATTTCTAAATTTCTAAATTTCTAAATTTCTAAATTTCTAAATTTCTAAATTTCTAAATTTCTAAATTTCTAAATTTCTAAATTTCAAAATTTCAAAATTTCAAAATTTCAAAATTTCAAAATTTCTAAATTTCTAAATTTCTAAATTTCTAAATTTCTAAATTTCTAAATTTCTAAATTTTTAAATTTCTAAATTTCTAAAATTTCTAAATTTCTAAATTTGTAAATTTCTAAATTTCTAGATTTCTAAATTTCAAAATTTCTGAATATCTGAATTTCTAAATTTCTAAATTTCTAAATTTCTAAAGTTTCTAAATTTCTTAATTTCTTAATTTCTTAATTTGTAAATTTGTAAATTTCTAAATTTCTAAATTTCTGAATTTCTAAATTTCTAAATTTCT
Source organism: Armigeres subalbatus (assembly GCF_024139115.2). Lineage (NCBI taxonomy): Eukaryota > Metazoa > Arthropoda > Insecta > Diptera > Culicidae > Armigeres > Armigeres subalbatus. Next base: position 200,817,247 of record NC_085140.1, on the reverse strand, counting down.
AGATTTCTAAATTCTTAATTTCTAAATTCCTAACATTCTAATATTCTAAATTTCAAAATTTCTAAATTTCTAAATTTCTGAGATTTCTGAGTTTCTAATTTCTAAATTTCTAAATTTTTAAATTCCTAATTTCTAAATTTCTAAATTTCTAAATTTCCAAATTTCCAAATTTCCAAATATCTAAATTCTAAATTTCTAAATTTCAAATTTCAAGATTTCTAAATTTCTAAATTTCTAAATTTCTAAATTTCTAAATTTCTAAATTTCTAAATTTCTAAATTTCTAAATTTCTAAATTTCTAAATTTCTAAATTTCTAAATTTCTAAATTTCTAAATTTCTAAATTTCTAAATTTCTAAATCTCTAAATTTCTAAATTTCTAAATTTCTAAATTTCTAAATTTCTAAATTTCTAAATTTCTAAATTTCTAAATTTCTAAATTTCTAAATTTCTAAATTTCTAAATTTCTAAATTTCTAAATTTCTAAATTTCTAAATTTCTAAATTTTTAAATTTCTAAATTTCTAAATCTCTAAATTTCCTAATTCTTAAATTTAAATATTCCTGAATTCCTTATTTTATAAATTCCTGAATTTATAAAATCCCAAATTCGTAGATTCACTATTTCTGACTTCCTAGATTCGGAATTATTAAATTCGTATATTTTTAAATACCTAAATTCCTAAATGCCTCCAATTTCTAATGTCTTAGATCTCAAATTTTGTATTTTTTTTTAATTTCTAGTTCATAAACTCCTAGATCGTTAAATTCCCACATTCCTGAATTTTTCGATTATTAAATTCCTAGATATTTAAATTCCTAGATATTATGTCCTAGATCCCTAATTTCCTATTTTTTAGATTCCTAGTTCCTAAATTCCTTAATTCCCAAATTCCTGAATTCCTCAAGTTCTAAGTCCCAAAATTATCAAATTCATTAATTCTACAATTCATGAGTTCTACAATTCATGTATTCTACAAATTATTGATTTCCCAAATACTCGAAGCTCTTAACTCTCGAATTTCTTTATTTCAAATTCCTAAATTCTTTAATTCCTAAATTTCTAAATATCTATATTCCTTAATTCCTATATTTGGAATTACTAAAATCCAGATTTTTTAAATACTTCAATTCTCAATTTCCTAGATCTCTAAATTGTGATGTTGCCAAATTCTTAAATTCCTGTATATTTTAATTCCCAAATTACTAAATTTTTAAATGAATAAATTCCTAAATGCTTCAATTCCTAATTTCCTAGATCCCCAGATTTCTATTGTTTAATTCTTAGCTCCTAGATTCCTAAATCCTTAATTCCAGAATTCTCAAATTTATTAATTCTACAATTCATTAATTTCCCAAATACTTGAAGTTCTCAACTCCCAAATTCCTAATTTTTTTTAAATTTCTGAATTCTTATTCGTTAAACTCCCGAATTCCTGAATTCCCAAATTTCTTAATTCCTTAATTTATAAATTCCTAAATTTCTAAATTGCAATATTTCAGAATTCTGTAATCCCTAAATTCCAAGATTTCTGAACTCCTAAATTCCCAAATTTTTTAAATTCTTTAATGCTTCAATTCCGAAATTCCTGAACCCCTAGATGACTAAATTCCAAAATTTCTAAATTCCTTAATATAAAAATTACTAATTTAATAAACTCCCGAATTCCTAAAATCATGAATTCCTAATTTCCCAAATTTTTGAATTCATAAATTCCTTAATTCCTTGATTCCTTAATTCCTTAATTCCTTAATTCCTTTATTCCTTTATTCCTTTATTCCTTAATTCCTTAATTCCTTAATTCCTTAATTCCTTAATTCCTTAATTCCTTAATTCCTTAATTCCTTAATTCCTTAATTCCTTAATTCCTTAATTCCTTAATTCCTTAATTCCTTAATTCCTTAATTCCTTAATTCCTTAATTCCTTAATTCCTTAATTCCTTAATTCCTTAATTCCTTAATTCCTTAATTCCTTAATTCCTTAATTCCTTAATTCCTTAATTCCTTAATTCCTTAATTCCTTAATTCCTTAATTCCCTTATTCCTTAATTTCTAAATTCCCAATTTCCCAAATTTTCAAATTCTCACAGCTATCAGGAAACTATTTTAGGTCTCATTCATTCATAGCAGTAGAGTAAGAAGTGAGACGTGAGACGTCTCACTACTCACTTTTCACAATGAGAAGCAAGGAATTACCTATTCGTCCAAATGTCCTGTTGGGCCAGATGTCCTATTCGGCCAAATTTACTATTCGGCCAAATGGCCTATTCGGCTAAATCTCCTTTTCGACTAAATGTCCTACTCGGCCAAATGTCATATTCGGCCAAATGTCCTATTGGGCCAGATGTCCTATTCGGCCAAATGTCCTATTCGGCCAAATGTCCTATTCGGCTAAATCTCCTATTCGGCTTAAATGTCCTATTCGGCCAAATGTCCTATTCGGTCAAATCTCCTTTCCGGCCAAATATCCTATTCGGCCAGATGTCCAATTCGGGTAAATGTCCTATTCGGCTAAATGTCCTATTCAGCCAAATGTCCTATTCAGCCGAATTTTGAAAATTTTGGCTTAAGTTTTAAAAGAATTTAACATACAATTATAATATAAGTTAATATAAGTATAATACAAGTATAATATTAAAAAAAAATAATGATATTCATATAATGATTCTTCAACGAAATAAAACAATTATTTTTTAATCCATATTTTCGTGTTTTCTTCCATCCAACTCTACACACACAGGTTTTGTGTCGTTTGACAATCCTGCCAGCGCTCAAGCTGCAATCCAAGCCATGAATGGTTTTCAGATTGGTATGAAAAGACTGAAAGTTCAGCTGAAGAGACCAAAAGACGCCAACCGACCCTATTAACAATCAGAGATCAAAAGCGCTTTAAAGAGTGCTTCTGGTAAGTTCACTTTTCTCATACAATTTTGTTTGTTCGTCACGGAAGAAAGGTTCATTTACAAATGATGTCGCAATTTCACAATAAATCGTTTATGCATGAGCCCAAGTATTCGAAGTAGCAATCGCAAATAAACTAATCATTGCTTCTTTCGTGTTTTCTTTTCTTTTTTCTCAATTGGCGAAATCTCCAGCTGAAGCTTTAAAATACGAAGTTAATCCTTAGACAAAACAAAACACTATATCATCAATTAAAGAAAAGGAAAAATTGCAAAAAAAAAACTAAATCTTAAACAAAACAAAATCCAAACAACTGTTCGAGAACTACAGTAAAGTGACCTACTGTGAGCTGCTTCAACACTGACTTGGCGCACTTTTGGACGCTAACATTGTGCGAGAGGTTTTAAGATCAACAACTCCCCTCTAAGAGCAACAAAAACAACTACCGTCACCATCAGCAAAGCTACAAACACAAAACGTGCGGCGTGTGAGAGAGGCGCGCCGAACAAAGTCCAACTCTAGTTAAAAGCCACAAACCACGCAAAAGTCATTAGAAAAGTTACACCCACCCAGTGCTACCACCCAGTGCTACCACCCCAACCACCCCCACTCATCGTGCTCTTTCCTGGAGATTATCTCCCATCGCCATGCCATCTCCAATCTAGTCCGTTTTGTTTTTCTTTGCACGAAATCTTGCGTTAAGGAAGTCCTCCCGAAAACTGACAAAACAGTGTGTGATTAGAATCATTCTGTGAGAGCACGTGAAACGAGCCTAGAACCGAACCCATTGAATAACATTTAAGGAAAAGACGATATCTCTCAGTTGGAATCCATCATGCTCTGTAAATTTATAGATATATGATAAAAAAAAACATATATTATATATATACAATTCCTAAGAATATTTATACATTAGATCGTAACGATGTGGCGAGATTTATGCGAGAGAGGAAGGTGAGATTTTTCTTGTTTTCAAACCATTTTTCATCGTGCCATTTCGGGGAAAGGACGCAACCAAAAAACAGGAAGTTAAAAAGTAAAGTAAGTTATTTTTTTCACGTGCCAGACACGGAAGTTCGAAATTAGACTTAGGAGAGCTGCGCACTTTTTGGCACACCCAGATCGCGCATGCCGAGGAGAGGACTTTTACTATAATTAACGAGAGAAGCTGTGCGAATTAAAATCATACACATTAAAATAACTTTAATGAAGGGAGGTAAGAGGTAACTCACGCATTTGAGCAGTAAAATTTGAACCTAACCACTAGACCACTGAAGTTCTATATACATTACTGAGCGAAAATACCATTATATAGGAAGTTAGATAAACAGAACTTATTAAAAAAAAGGGAGTATTTAAATCTAAACCCAATTAAACACTAGTGACGTAAAATAGAGCAAAATGACTGGGGATGACCTAGGTGGAGTATTTGAACCCGACAGAAGGACAAAGGAAACGTGCTCTTTTACAGCGCATGAGGGGGGCACTAGCAAGAACGGCCGTAAGTGTGCGAAAAGCCGGATTGAGACAATTGCCCATCACTTAGTATACTAGTTAGAAGTAATTTATCTATATTGATAAACTGAAAAAAGGATCGCATCCACTTACACCTTTACACACAAACACACTGGACACTAAACACACATATACCAAAAACACTAATTTGCATTGCACGGCAAAACGTAATTATTAAAGTATGAGATGATACGAAACTAGTGATCGAGCGTATTTAGAGAAATTAATTAGAACTTTTTAGGGCTGATACTCGCAGCTCGGTATTTAATCTTATTAGTCATACGACTTTCTAATATGCTTGGAAGTAGTTTGATTGTTTTTAGGTTCGCCCCTTAATTTATTCGTTGATTATTTATCTTTCATTGTCAGAGCATCAGTTTACCTGTTTCAGTATTAATTTATTCAATTTTATAGTATTTATTCGTAACCATCGGCGTCTAATTTTAAGTTACATGTCCCTATCTCCGTTCTCCCTGTCATTTTCCGTCGCTGGACAACTGATTTTGTGATTTTAAGTGCAATATCGATTAATTGTTTTTTGACTAGTCTTCTTAGAAGAGCGAATTTACTACTTAGTAACATAAATTTGTTAGAAGCATTAGTGCTGTAATAAAAATAGGTTTAATTATACTATTTGATAAACAAAACCAAATGAAATAACAAAGGTCAGCTTGCAGCAAAACCAACTAATAATGACCCCTTAACTACGCGTTATAAGCTAATTAACCACCCAAAAAAACATAACAAGTAAATGAACAAACCTACATTCATACGAGATGAATCTACAGCTAAGTGAAGCCAAAAATGAGATAAACTTGTAAAGAGAGGTTCCAAAAAAGCCAGAACAATTCCACGTTTAGCGAAAGTTGAAGCAGTACCGCAAACACGTATTTATTATGAAGTAATAAAAATAGTTCGAATTGAATTCAAAATACGAATACAGAAAACTAGTCAAGTTAGATTTCCCCTAAAAATAAGACGGCTTTCAGTCTCCTTCCAGAGTTTAAGTTACGCACCCCCTTCCCGCTCAATCAATCTTCCCCGCTCCGGACCCATAGGCAAAGGAACCGAGTAAGTTTTTGGTCATTAGGTTTCCTCCCCCAGCCGAGCGTGTGGTCCCACCAACGTGGGTCGCTGCCCGATCGGGAGAATATACAGAATACGGTAGAGTTCATGGACCGCTCCGACTTTCCTCCCGACGCTAACCCAACAGTGAGCCTTTAGACAGTAGCTTCCCAGTCCGAACATTTTCCAAAACGTGTCGTCGGCAACTGGCCTGGCCCCGGGAGGGTCGCCAGCCAGTGCCGACGGAAGCAGTTTCACCAACATCACCGGAACCCGAAGGAGAGCGTGGAAGTCGACTGCCAACCGTCGTCGTCGTCGTCGTCGCCACCGTGGCCATCGTCGTAAATCGGGGATGATGTGTATATTAAAAATCGCGCGCTGCAGGAAGGTGGATTTCATGGTGAGGATTAACTTTATATTTTTAATTAGAAAAGTGCGAGGATTAAGTGCGGTTTATGCGCGGCAGCACCACCACCAGTCGATGTGGGCAGGTCATGGTGATGAGATTTCAGGCGCTGTGTCGGGATGATATGATTTCTCGTGTTTCGGTTTTTCTGCTTGATGGAAAGTTTAATCCGAATGGGCAATGCCGTTGAATGGGAATGATGTGGTTTATATTGGTTCTAAGCTAGGAAGAATAATCTCGCTGTGAGCGTGGGTATGTAGCAGGAATATTTCAATTGATGGTATTGTTATTAAGAAAGGTGGCCTCATTTTATTGAAAAATATTGAAATTTATTATCAAACGATCATAATCAAATAATTTGAGAAGGTTTCACCAAAGTTTTCAACATTCTTCATGCTCGTGAAGGCTTATTGTTAAAAATACGTACATTCTCTGCTCTCAAATTTGCATTCAAGACGTATTAATGCAGACAACTTCTATGCTAACACCATAGCATGGATTTGTATACTTTAAAGGAAATATTGAATAGTAAAATGCGGTGTTGAAAATAAGTAAAACATTGTGATTCTCCGAATATATCACTTTTTATCCGGTCAAAATTCATGCACCGAACTTTTTTGTTTTGTTTCTTTGTTAAAGTGATTTTTAAGTAGGACAAAGTTCATCACTAACGCACTAATGCACCGAACAAACCGAGATAGTTTGGCAAAAAAACGTAGGGCGACATTTTGACATTTTTTTTCTTCATACGCAGACTGTTTTTCACTGCTGTGTGAGAGTCTCGTGCCATCCTTTTGCATGAATTTTCTTGTTTCGGCTCATGCGCAGCCCAAACAGAACTCAATCTGGTTCAATTACCTGTGGCGCATAGCCTTGAAAGAGTGCTGATTTATTAGTTTCAATCTCTCTAATAAGCAAGGAATGATAAAATGTATTTTTGCCACCAGACAATACGTCGAGTGATTATTGCTGGAAGAGAAAATAGTAAAAGCATCTGCTGACTGTTGTTTGTATGACCCGGACTGCTGCTCTGGCTGCCGTGGTTTTGTTTACCATTTCAATCCCTGAAAAATGCCTTCAGCCTTTATACACAGTAAAAATTATGCACGTCCATGCGAACTGTTCTGCATTTATATTTTGCACAATATTTTGATTATAAAACCACAACATAAAAAATAATCAACTCAGTCCCAGATTTGAAAGACTTTCATCTTACCATAACTCCATCTCACACTTCGTAAAACCTCTTAAATAAACCAGAACAGATAAAAATGAACTGTCATGTATCTTTAGAACTACTTCAATATTGCTCCTCTATCAAATCAATAACTCTGCTCCTGTGAATTCAATAGCATAGCACTCCCAAATCTAGTGGAGACATCTTTGGTGCTGATCGAAGAGCTAATAATTTTAACTTCCAGTTGGGAGTACTTCTATCAACAATGTGAGATGTTATGGAATGGCTTGTGTTCAACGCACAGCATTCTAAGATCAAAGGAATATCACTTTCAGCTATAGTGATTGTGAAGTTGGACATTCAATAGATAAAACAGTTACATTGAACGTGTTGATTTTGTAAACAAATGCATCGTCAAAGCTGTCACATTGAAAATGTCCATTTAACTGATGTGGGGCACTCGAACTCATTATACAAAACAATCGACAGTCGCATTACCTTTTCGTAAGCCGCTTTCGGCTTTATTCAAATGAATAGAATAAGCCATTTCCATCATTACCCGTTGACCGAAGAATAAAAACCATGATGAATCAACTCTTCGCGAAAAAGTTTGTCAGGAAGATCCTCAAACAACTATTCGGTACAACCAAATTTGAAACTAATTTGATTATTATGATGATGATGTTCCATCATTTTTTGACTGCAAGGCATCTGCCGGTTGCAATGATTGATATTGAAACATGATTTGATTAAGGTTGTGATGTGGACTGTTATTAATCAGACTCGATTGACTTAATCAACCCAATAAATGGGGTCGAGACAGTTAAATGTCCTCTAGTAGACTAAACAAAGCGTTTCATTTGGGCACAGGTAAATATAAGGATAGACAGAATTTATGTGTACCAGAATTAATTTCAACCAATAACTTAGATAATATTTAGTCTTAATCCCAAATTTCAGAACAAAATACGGCGTTTATAACTAACTTGGATCCTGAGAGCGTTTATTTCCTCGTAGTTGCCCCATTCGCCGTGGACCTGTGATTTTTCACAGGCAGGTCAAGCTGAGTATTCCTAATCGGCGAGAATAACTTGATTTGTTTGATTCGGATGTTTAAATTTGATCAATCAACAATTCCAAGCTTTGACCGACATGTGCTTCCTAAACAAGCTATCATTCTTTAACTCCAGCGTACGATCAAAATGAACTAAGATTCTCTTCAAGGATATCAATTCACGACGACGGGATGGGAAAAACTAGATCCGCAATGTTATAGGACGATGAAGTATCATTGAAACAAAAAAGTGAGAGGATTTTATTCGAACTCCTTCAAAAATTTCTGAAGAATCGTCTCGAACAACAGCCAAAAGTTATTGACGGAAATTCTCAACAATTTATGAAAGAATTTTTGGAATTTTTTTTCAGAAATTTGATAATCACGAAAAATTGAATGGGGTAATATGGTTAAATGGATTTGTATTTTTTTACTCCAAAAAGAGCATAAAAGCTTCGAACTCAAAATTTCAATGAATAGCTGAAGAAACAAAATATTCTTCATTGTTGGAAGATTTTACTTCCAAATAAAAATCAATAGTATTTTAAAAGCAAAGGAGGGCCGTTTGGCTGGAAGTCACTCGGCTGAAAGCAATTTGGCCGAAAGATGTTTGGTAGGTTAGGCCAAGACTCATCTGGCCGAAAATAGTTTGGTCGAAAATGCCATTAAGCTGAAATAAACATACGGCTAAAAACGTCGAAATGATAATTTTTCCGAAAATATTTTTAGCAGAAAATGTTATTTTGCCGAACAAGTCATTTGGCCGAAAAAGTCGTTTGGCAGAAAGGGTCATATGACCGAAAATCAGGCATTGCATTATATCCCATCATTCGATCTTCTGAGCAAAGATATTGATGATATCCAGGGATATCGATCTTAGTTATCTATCTGCTCAGTAAACAAAGTGCAATGTTCGCCATAGAGAAACATTTTTTCACTGTTTTTGTTGTGGCAACGCCAGGCTTGTAAAATGTCATCTGCATGTCATTTGACTAATTTGTTCATAAATTTCTTCAGAAGCCAAATTTACTTCAAAATTTTAGATGTACGCATAACGCTTGAGTAGTGCTATATTTTTGTCAAGGGTACATTGCTCTACATATAACATCTGAGGCTAGAGAGTGAAATCTCTCCAAAATGTCACGTGTCATTTGACATAATGTCATTTGAATGACATTTTGCCTCCCACGCCTCAGATTACATATTTACAGCAATGTCTTGTTAGACAAAGTTGTAGCCACATTTAAGCGCTATAAGTTCATTATACTTGATATTTAATAGCTAACTACTGAAAAAAATTCTGGGAAAATTATACAAACGAATGCAAATGACATTTTACAACACTGAGCAACGCCCTCGCAACGTGAACAAACCCCGAAACACGCTGGCTATCTGGATCATCATTAGGGGTGGTGGAAATTCGCGATTTCGCGGAAGCCGCGAAATCCGTGAAATTTAAACATTTTCGCGAAAAAACGCGAAATTAACCTTTCCCGTCAATAATTTTATTCCATTCTATTGCCTCAGTCGAATTAAGGAGATCATAGCCGAACTAGCCGGCGTTGATAAAGAAAGTGTACCGTTTCCCCCTACACCGGTCATTACGAGATGGAATAGTTGGTTAAATACTGTAACCTACCATGCTCAATATGTGACTTACTATCGAAAATTCATCGAATATGAACTCGAAGTATCAGCTGCCACAAATGCTTTGACTGAGCTCCAAGAACTGCTCCAGGACCGAGAAATAAAGGAAAAGATTGGTTTCATCAGTCAAAGCATCTAAACTGGTTGAGGTCTTGACTCAGTTCGAAAGTCGTCACGTGACGTTTCATTTGGCATACAACAAAATTATAGATTTGCTTCCCAGACACTTCCCAGCGCCAAAAGTTGACAGAAAAAAAATGCTTTTGACCAGTAATGCAAAGAAATATTAAAAACTAATAATTTGAAATTAATAAACGCAACAATTTAAATAAATATGGAATCTACATTGTCTTTTTTATTTTTTGTACCGAAATATAATTTACCGCGAAATTGCCGCGAATTTTCAGATTTTCTGAATTGGCCGTCCGCGAAATTTTGAAAATTTTGCCGCGAATTTCCACCACCCCTAATCATCATTGAATGCTCAAATGATAATATCTTTCCAGAGTGCTCTTTGATTAGGGATAATATCTTTGTATAAGCAAAGATAATATCCTGTGCTCAGATGATATGCAATGCCTGCCGAAAATGTATGAGGGAAATTTGAATTGAAAAGTAACACGTCTCTCAGAAGTGAGAAATGAGATGTGAGTAATAATACGTCTCATTAATTATTTCACACTTCTGATTCTTTATTTTCAATTTCTCATTTCTAACTTCATAATTCGCTTTTCTCACTTTTCACAGTGAGAAGAGAGAAATAGAAATGAGAAGTGAAAGGTGAGACGTATCACTTCATAACAGGGATCGTAATGCTTACACATTATCACCAGCAGAGACTGTGAGATTCACGCAGATTTTCGCCGAGAAATCATTTTGTGGGAAAAGAAAAAGGCCTAACGAGAGATATCTACTTTTCCCTGATACTGTCAGTGCCGCGAAAAGTTGATTTGCTCCTTTTATCACTTCTTTCGTCATTTTCGTGGCTACGCCAATGCAAACAAGAGTAGTAGCTTTTATGGAGCAAATAACATATCCCCAATAAGCAGTCGATGTGTTGGTGTGGCTAGAGTGAGCGCAACCCAGTGCCATTTTTTGGTCTTCTGGATCGAATTCCGAAAGCTTTCGCGAAAAATGAGTGAGGCGTAGAAATGAGGAAACGATAAAAGAATTTCCTGAAAAAAAAGAACGTTTTTCATTTTTTTTCATGATTGTTCTTTCGGATCGAAAGATTCTCTTTCGGATCGAAAATCTCTCTCACCGAAACAAAAAGTACAAATTCCTACTCCTTTTTTCTCACTTCTCATTTCTCACTTTTTATCTTTCATGGTGATAATTGAGAAGAGAAAAGTGAAACGTCTCACCTTCCACTACACACAGTGAGAAATGAGAAGTAAGAAGTGAGATGTCTTCCACTTCTCACGTCCTATTTATCACTCCTCATTTCTCAATTATCATTAAACCAGTTTCAACAGCGAAGAAGCATAAGGAATATATCTCCTGTTAGAGCTAATGAATTCCTCGAAAGCTGCTTTATTTTCGGAGTTTTGTGAGAAAGTGGCCAAATTAGGAACATGGCCAAAACTGGTACTGGTCGTATGCCCTTTCGCCTGAATAACATTTTATTCCTAACCGTTTTCAGCCTAATAACCGCTTCGAACAAACATGCAATTCGGGCTAATAGAACTCAGCCTTCTATCTTATATATTATTCTGCCAAATAGCTTTTGGCCAAACGACTCTTCTCCATTTTTTGTTGAACTAATGAGGGTTTTTTTTATTAGAGAAATAATTAACAAAATAACCCTAAGACACATTTGGTAGATTTTTGAGAACATTACACACTTAAAATTCGAAATTTTACGATTTCTGAGAATCCAACAGCCGGTATCTCAGCAATAATTTCGACGAATCTCGTTAACATTTTTTACCAAGATTTCGGTAAACTTTACCGAGTAATTGGTAATCGATACCGAGTTCTCGGTCAAAAGTCAACTTTGCCGAATTTCCGTAAAATTATGACGAAATTTCGGTAAAAGATTAGCCGAACTTCGGTAAAAAAAATTACCGAGTTCCCGGCTGTCGAAATCTTGGCGAAAATTATGCTGAGGTCTAAACTGAGAAATCGAAAATAGTTTATCGTACGATCCAGGTAGGAATCGAGTAATTTCACTATGTTTAGCAGTTCAAGCTAGACACATCGATTTTCGAGCGATCGATTATTCTTTGAAGGGCCTTACATTAAACTGAGCGTTCAGAAGATAAAAACTCGTATCAAGTTTAACCGAATTTGGAACAATATTGAGATTGTGTGCAGAAAAAAAGCTTTTCTGTATTGGTACTTGATTACCTACTACTTTTAGCAATCATCTTTTGACGACGATAATGGTTGAGCATTAAGGACATTTACGATGGAGTCCAAAAATGGCTGCTACAATGGCCGCCCTAGCAAATACAAATCTCTATAAATACATAATTAGCACATTTGGAAATCTATTTTTATGCATGATGCAGCGTAGCAAAGAGAAAAATTGTTTGCGTTGTTGTTCGTCGCTTGGTTTTGGAGATTTGTGTCACTGGAAACGTGATGTAATTTAAAATTGTATTCTAACGCGATCGGCCTAAAACTTACTCCATCAGTGGGCCTGGGTTCAATCTCAGTTGGACCAAAGCCAATTTTCTGTTGTTCTGATCACCGTTCTGCCCTAGTAACATTTTGGTTTTATACTGGTTTTATAACACTCGTATAGAGTAAACTATGGTCTTCAAGAGCGTTATAAAACTTAAAATGTTACTTGGGTGGTCAAGATGAATACACATTGATCTCTAAAAATTCCATTCCCCAATTCCAAACCGTATGTTTTGGATATTCAAGTGCCAGATTGAGCCCAAGAAATTATTATTTTAGGAAAAGCATTTTCCACTAGAGGCCTTGATAAGAGAAAAGCGGATAGAAAATGTACCTCTGCCAACACTGTAGCCAATCTTCTTCATTAAAGAACAACACATGGAAAGGAAGAAATTGTTTATCCAGGTAAAATTTTACATTACCGCTATTTAATGTGTTCACATCACATGACAATAGAAACCAATAAACAAAGCATTTGCATTTCATAATCTATCATTGATTTGCATATATTATTGATAACAAATGTAAAATCTATTCGAAATTTGTTCATTCATAAATGGTCATATTAAATAGAATTTAGCCGTTTCAGTATTTGAGGCGCACTTTTGGCTGCTTGACAGGTCTTATGCTCGAATGGCTGCTGTTTTTGACGGTTCTATTGGCGGCACATACCAATCCGCGTTTCTCTTATCAAGGTCTCTATTTTCCACCTACCTGTATAATGGAGAAGCGTGGTGCAATACTTTGATACAATTTTCACCTTGGTTGAAAGTTTGTGCTCCAAAATGATGATCGAAAAACAGGAAGAGACTCCAGAAGAAAAACATTTTCGATTTTTAGAAAAGAGCACGACAACAACCGTGTTGTCATGTGTTAGTTTGATGCGAAACAACAACAAAACACGATTGTAAACAAAAACGCAATCGAAACACAGACAGTGGATAAATGGCAGTCTGTGGTAACTTGGATCGCTATGTCAAAGGTAATTAAGTTGCAAATGATATTTACCGATATTAACGATTCTGAGAAGTGTCGATTGATAATATTCGAGAAGGAATAAATGGGTCCAACTGGTGCCCAATACAATTCATGTTCTGAACCCGGTGTTCAGTCATGTCGTTATTCCTGACCATGACTCAGAAAATCGAGCCTGCGGTCTTTGCGCCCGGGCCGTGATTTGATGAGCGGTGTTATGTATCGCGCTGCGCGGGGTTCCCAGGGGCCGTCAAATCTCTTCCGACCCGTGTTGGTGTGCGTCCGTACTGCACCATTAGGATCCTAAACCGGCTCCATCCATCCCGCGCTCATATAGAGCGCCGATGATACTAACATATCTGAATAATTCAAATCATGGACAGTGCCTGATGTGCAGTTTGATTGGGGCGGTACAAAACAATATCGGAGCCCAGTCAGACCAAGATCGTATATGACGTTACATAAGATGGTGAAGTGGAGGTTCTTCCCCACTTTAGCATCTTATGATGCATCATATGCGATTTTGTATTGACTGGGAGGTGTCAAAAGACCAGCTCAGTGCTGACAGAAACTACACACCTAGCATAAAGGCAAAAGCTAGTTTGATCTCGATATTAATCCCAATAGGGTTAAGGCAGGCATTTTCGTCTTATCGTCATAGTCTCAAATATCAATAAAATAGAAGCTTTTTTGCCAAATTCATCCGTACCCAATCGTAAGCTTAGGCGAAACGTTCTGCTATAGTGGAGTTCTAGCAAAATGACGTTGCTTTCATTGATTTTAGCCCCTATGACGATGGACGGAAATACCTGCCGTGTCCCTATATATTAAGACAGCAAAAGCTAAGTCTCACGATCTTTTCGGTTTGGTTTCTCACCTGACTGGCACCACTGTCCATATTATGTAGGATGGCATCCTTCAAATTAAAACCTTATAAATTGCTCCGCTATTGAACGTATTTTGGATCAGCATCACGCTTCATATTCTGGATGATTGGATTGTGATGGACGATAAGCATTGACTTGAAAATAACAAACTTCAATTTTATCCAAGAACCAAGATAAATAACATCATTCCACATTTACCCTCTGCATAAAAACAGCTGAGTTCATTACTTTCGTGCAATTCAAATCGTTACCCCTTTGTTCTGAAAACGTTGTGCACGAAACAGATATCAAACATCGCACCCAACGACACCCTTAACCATAATGTAATTAGAACACAACGCACACAGAAGCGCAAAAATCAGGACTTTGTTAATTCAGTTTCCATTTTAATTGTTAAGAGCAAGAATCAAACAAAAGGGAAAAAAATGTGCGCACAATTTTTCGAACGGTGATTATGAAACAGTGAAGCCCTTCCTCCCCGGGGCGGTAAAATGGTTTTCCCCTCCCGACGGTTCTGATCGCAACGATCCCTCTAAATTCACACCAACACACACGAATCGAACAAAACAAGCTAATCAACTAGGTAATTCAACAAATGGGCTGTGATTTAAATGTTTTATTTGTATGATAACACTCGGTCTATTTTACCTAAATAACCACTGTCGACGCTAGAGATCAGAAACAAACAAAAAACCTGTCCGGAACGTTGCACAGTTGAACGTCTGTAAAGCGAGGCTTAGCGACATCTTCCGGTTGCCCGCGGTAGCTGCCAATCGATTGTAATCTTTGATGATCAGAGCTGTACAGGGAGGCCGGGCCGTTGAACGATTTGGCGAAATACGAAATCCGGCGAAGCCAATCTCGATGATGATTTTTCACAAAAGACACAAATACCTATAAAACACCATTCTCGATGTTTGCTTGTAAAAAAAACTGTTTGCAATCCACCACACTCGGACCCAGAGTGGGGTTATTGTTTTTTCGGTGTTTCCGTTGTTGATGTGCAACTTGAAGTTAATTACTACCACCACGTGATTAGGGCTGTCGATGCAAGTTGGGCGAGTGGAAATTGAAACAAACCAGTACCTTAACACCTAATAATTAGGAAGTAATGCGAGAAATTTTAAGAAAATTATTTACATCAAATCAATGTCGTAATCTAACAATAGCTGTCGAGGGAAATTGATTGGTTTTCTTTCAGTAATCTACCGGGAACCGACGGGAAGGCACCGTTGCCTCGGGGATTGGCGCTTCGTTTCTTACAGGGAATAGATCACCACGTTTTTGCGAACAAAGTCCGAGTCCTCCTCCGTCAAATCCACCAACTGCAACCGAACTCTATTGCCAAACACTGATTTGAAACATTTAGAACGTGTAAATACTGTACATTTTGACTCTAGTTATAATCTCACTTATACCTACTAGGAATAGAATACCACTTTAAAATGGAAAGAAGCGAAAGGATGAGAGTTGATTGAATCATATCAGTTTGAAAATAATTATTTTTAACAAAAACAAACATACCTAAACCTATACACAAAACAAAACAACACCGATATACTTAACGAAAAAAAATCGCATATATAGCATATAGTTTTGAACAAACAAGTATAAAAGAACATGAAGGACTACAGCCCAACGAAAGTGAACCCACCTTTTACCGAGCATGCTTCTGATTGGTTTTTCCTTACCTTCCCTTTCGTCACTCCCGCCCAACGCCGAACCATCCTTCCCAAATAGCCTTTCCGCCCTGAAATTGGTTGGTTCAAACCAATTCCATTGGATATAGTTTGCCTATCGATGGTAGAAGGTCCAGTAGAACGAGCTGATCATTTAGACAAACCCTGTTAGTAGTCGTTAAACCATAGAGCTCGCGCTTGATCACTGTACCCCAGTAGCTTTCATCGTATCCAATCCCAAAACCCCCACAGCCTGCCCCCAACTAGTACCGCTCTAAACACTACACTTAAAGCATGGTTAACCTCGTAGAAGACGTCCCCAACATACATTTTTTCTCGTGTTGTGTTGTTTCTAGAAAGGAGCCGCAGCCGTTAGTTAGGACGAGAGATGCAGACGGAAGAATTGAAGAAAAATTCGACAAAGGACAACACTTAACAAATCAACTTTATATATGCCCGTATCAAATCCGTACTGAGATATACAACTAAAATTAGAGATGATCAACAAGATGCAGACTATACTAAACGAAGAAGAATAAAAAAAAGTGAACAAATCTTATCAGTGATCGATTTATTCTAGTGGTAGGAATCATGACAACATTTGCCATATAGATAATGTGACCCGGCAGCAGTAGAGAGGCGGCCACGCAACTGACAAACCAAGATCGGTTTCGCGTTTAATTTGGAAGCTGTGTAAGAGCGCCGTCCACATGCGTTACTTGGTTAGGCAATTCCAGTCTCAGGATCAGTTGATTCAGATGAAAATTCATCCAAAAGCTACTTTGATAGTGTTCGTAAGCTATTGTTTTCGGTCACAGCAAAGAGGCGTTTCCAAAGAAAAAAACATCACAGATGCTCTGAGATTGTTTGTGGTTTGAAAATGGTCCAGGCTTCTCTGATCAGTTTCTTCATACCAATTTAAAATGTTAACCTCAGGCACAAAGTCTGCTACTATTTTGATTATTCCGACTGAAGTTTAAAAACGACGTTTGGCAATTGAAACCATTCGAATATCTTAGATTTAAGCCAGGAAAAAGTTTTCGACATACCTATTTTGGAATCTGTGGTCCGTCAAATAATTTTTTTGACTAAGTTTTCCGAAACCCTTTGTGTTTCTGGTTGTTTCTTTCGGGCTGGACAACCACATGTCCATGCTGTTTCAATAAGTCGAGAAGATAAGATAAATCCAATAAATATCAGTATCAGAGTGGCAATCAAATGTATTAATTAATACTGAATTTTCATGCTGCGAAAAGGTCAACCAATAATGCATCTGGAGACCTCTTTCACATCAAGCCGATTTCGAACATCAAACAGCCAACCAAACCATCCATCTATAGACATTAGGTGAATATCCCCCCACAACTAGTTAGCGAAACAATCTTCGGTTCAAAAACGTTATCTCTTCTGTTTTCACTACTCTTATGAAGCTCAAGCTATCTGGGGCTTAGTTTGCGTTGAATCTATCAAGCATCGTCTCGGTTCTCCGAGGCGCTTTATATCGAAATGCTAGTTAATCTATCCAATATAATCTAACACACTATCACTCTTGCTATCTTTATCAATCTCTCTAGTTTATTCGTTTGGAGGAAAAACTAAACAAACTATAAAACAATAGCGCAACAAACAAAATTGTATACTTTAAGACACTTCGCAACACGCCGATCTGATCACTCTATCTGATCCGAATTACTTCTCCCAAAGAAGAAAATTTAAAAAACGGATGCAAGTGGAAACAAAACTATTTTACCGTAGGTTTTAGACACAAATGTTATTGCAAAGCAAAAACAAACTTCAGCATCTTTACTCCTGACGGTGACCACTCCACACATCAACGACTATTGTTTCCACACCATGCCAACGTGTCTTTTGTTCCGTAACCCCAAACCCGAAAAACACGAACACACTCATACCGACTTTGCGATTCATACCAACAGATGACTGCGAGCGAATTTAGTTGAGCAACACTACAGTCACTCACAGACAGACAGACAGACAGACATGCATACAAACATACACACACACGTCCTAGAGGGTAAGTATTTGATGCTAGTAGAACAAAGAGATGCGATGATAAAAACCAAACCAAAACCTATTAAGAGAAAACTAAACAAGTAGCGTGTAGGAAGCTGGTGCGCAAGAAGCAAGAAAAATATAACATAAACAAATATTGTATAAATTCTAGGATACAGGGTATTTCTTGCAATTATAGAGAAAAAACATGTTGATTCACGAAACTATTATTATTATTATTGAAAAAGGTAAAAATATAAAGAAAAACAATTTAGAAGAGATAATTATTGACGATTATATCGAGCAGCTGTTTTTTCCTTTTCATGCAGAAAAGAGGAGCATAAATTATTTGACGAGGCGGAAATATTCTGTTTTGTGATATGATAAACCACTATAAAAAATTGACTAACTATTAATCATATTCGCGAGGAAAGAAAAGTGAAAACATGGAGGAAAGTAACAAAAAGAGTAAACAATAACAATTGAAGAATTTAATAAAAACTTACATAATATTATCGTATTGGCTAGGAATCAGCATAAATACACAGACAAGAATCACATCCGTACTTCAAGTCTCTTCTTCGCGCAGGTGACGAAACGGTTTTCGATTCGAGTTTTGACAGCTCCTCCGCCCAAAATCGCACATGTTAGGTATGTTCAGTTTGATCTCCCCGATTCTATCTCCGACAAAAGCACTGACCTCAACCCGATCTTTCCTCTCGAAAAAACAAAATCCTACTCTCCGGAAGATACGTCAAATATTTAGGCATATTTTTTCTTTAGTGCTTGAACCTATTATCAAGTTTAGAGCTAACTTATTGATGAAAAATAAGCACTTAACATATAAAACTGAACAAAATCAACCTTGAGGGAAATCGAGAAATCCAGTAAAAGTGTTACAAGTCACTTTTCATTATGAAAAACATATTAGATATATACAAGTAATTTAGAGAAAACACTAAACACTGAATGAAACGAGCCGAGATGTGGACAGAAGTAGGGTCCGCACAGCACTATTCGAGAAGATGATAACAATTGTAAATTATGCGATATTTAACGCTTCATATATATTTAGCATAAGAGAAAGGGATCCCAAAAAAGGCAAACATACAGGCAGCGGTGAACAAAACTACTGAATTAAGATAAATTTTTAGAGAATTTTTTCCATTGGTTTTCTCGGCTGACGACGATACGTGAGAAATGTGTTCTAACGCGACTTTCTGGCCACGAAGAAGCTGAACGGTGGAACATGCATCCGAAAACAGCGGAGGAAGCGATGCCGGCTAGCACAAAAATTTCCGGAAAATATCTGCCAACACTGAGTTTGATTTCCAACAGTGACGACGACGGACGCTTAACTGAGAATCAAAATTTCAACGCACAACTAAGTAGAGGAACCGAAGCTTCCGGGCTCTTACAATACACCATCCTCCGTTGAATAAACCTTCTGAAAGCTCATCGCAGACATTAAGGCATTGATTTCTCCGCTGTTCAAATGTGACTCTGTTCTGCCGTTGTTATTTGAGGCTGACGTGCAAAAAAAATCCATCATTAGTTGTACCAATTTCTTTGAACCGACGCGTGGAAAAATCGGCCCCTTCTTTGGTTTGCACCAGTCCACTATTAATACACACAAACACTCTCACACAATAACTTGGTAAAAGGAAGAAATCACAGTAATTTAAACATACATGGAAGAAAACTTTAATTATTGCGACAATATCGTATTATAATAAAAAATAATTAAAAATTGAAATGAAGCCTTAAAAACATGTATATGCATCATAGAAAAAAAATGCCAATTGTGCATGACTTAAGAAGAATATGAAGATAAGAGCGTAGTGCAGGAAGAAAATCGGAAAAGTGATTTCAGAGTCACTGACAGGAGAAAGCGAGAGAGATACAAAAAGTTCCAACCAACACGCAGTAGAGCAAAGAAATCCATCAAAAGCACGTAACACAAGCAGCATGCCCTTCTATTCGACCATTTGAATGGTTTCAATCAAAGAATTTTCTCTAAACAAAAAAACAATGATAACATACTAATTCTATGAACATACAAGCAGCTATTAATGATGTTTAATGCCAATTGATCAAACACGACGTAAAAGTCATTACAATGCTAACAAGACAGAAAAGGAGAAAGCGAGAAAGAGAATCGAACAACAAGGTACAGAATCGAATAATAACCCACTAGCGACTTAGATGTTCTCTCGTGCCCCTTTCAACCAAAATCAAACGATTGTCACCTCCGTTGTCCCCCAAAACAAAACTTCTCTTTGCTCAGTTATCGAAACACACTCGCTCCTGTCTCTGTCCTTCTCTCCCATCTCTTCTTTATGCAAAACATTAGTCATTGTCATTAGTCAATAATGGTGTCAAGCTGCTCCAGAATCCCCCACACTCCTCCCAACGATTTTCCCGACTTTGGTTGATCAATTTTGATTGTACATCTTCGCGCTTAGCCAACGGCGTGAACAAACTGCAGTTTTCAGCACTCTAACGTTAAATGAAGTAGAAGAGAACATATGAATTTATTTGGAAAATAAAATAAATAAGAAGAACACGGATGAAAAAATGAGTATAGTACATATATATATTTATAAAAAATAAAATTATTTATATTGAAAGGAAAACCTAAGAAAACAAATGTAAAAAGAACTATGATCTAAATTTTAAGTACAACAGTATTAGAGTAATCATAAAATATAAATTAATGAAAATACTGGAACTAGTTTAAATTGACCTATTGTTTAGCGCAGAACAAGTATTCATGAAAGAAAGAAAATCCATTTTGAAGTCCTAAGAGGAGTACTTAGTATTCATGAAAAGTCCTTGGAATTAGGTAATTTCAATGAAATTTTATGAGATTATGAACATCACACCGCGATAAGAACGACATTCAACAATTGAAGGTGAAAACGGAAGGAAAATTAAATTCAGAAGTCATATCAGGCAAACTCTAAAATAAACTTTTAAAAAGTAAATTAATAGTAAAAATCAGCTTACATTCATTTTTCATTTTTAGGAAAATTTTATACGTATTCGATCAAAAAACACACAGCATGCCCTATTATAGAGAACACATACTCCGTCACACCAACACCATGAACACACACACCTACCAAACTCATTCGAAGCGTCCAGAAAGAGCCAAACGCCGTCATTGTTACCACAGCTGCTTCATACCGGCAGAAGAGAAATCGAGAAACTGAAAATCCATTTCGACCAATTTGACTATTGCGTTCAAAGCAAAATTGCTACCATCAAAATCATCTGCGCTTCTTTCTGTTCGCTAGTGATCTACTACTCAAACTATTTCAGCAGAAACAAACTACAACAACAATAGCAACGGAAAATAATCTAACTAACACAACTACAACAAGGGAATATTTGAGGGACGGACGAGAAGCGTACTAATCAATTATCAACAAAAAAAAACAATTGAAAACCAATCGCAAGCTATATAACATAGACACAGGACACAGTGGAAAACCTAAACCATAAACACAAAGTGAAACACATTTCCTTAGAAAAAGAGTAAACCAAACCGAAAACAAACGTAAAAATATGAACAAAAATTTTAGGGAAATGCATTAAGCCAGCATCATTATAAAATAGCATAAATAACATACAAACTATGAAAAACAAAATGAAATCATATTACAAATAGTTAAAAAAAAACAAAAAAATGCTTCATTTCGAATGAAAGTCCCCCATATTGACCTTAAACTAATTCGAACAAACAAAACAAATAAAAAAAAACAAAAAAATAACTTCTATATGAATGAAGTAAGAAAAACATAACTAAAACAACTATATTTGACCACACTTTATACACAAAAAAAACACACTAAAATATACAATAATTATTATTTAAGACAAATTATATCTATCAACTTTTGTCATCAATTAAATTAAAATTTAACTAAAATTGCGATAAAACAGGAATATTGATACTACACTTGGCAGACGTGCAACTGGCCGGGGATGAGTCCGATACCGTAAAAAGTCCCACCATATTTTACCACTATTCATCCAATTCAAACTTATCCGCGTCCGCATCCAATTCCAATAGTCACTCTTTAAAATTGAACCACCCACTGATGCGGGCTCGGATCAACCTCGGCCGGCCAACCGCCTAGCCGATTTAGAGACTTACATTCTTATTAGTGAAAAAGGGAAGGAAAGCACAGTACTAAGTGAGGTTAGGAGCTGCGAAATGTAACAAATAAGAGAAAAAAAAACGCAAATCGGAGCGTGAGAGATTTAAAACACACACACACTTACACATATTTATGCTGAAGATAGAAGTGAAATATCTTCATGGGAAAATATGAAAAACAACACAAAAGCACGGAGACGGAATACTGAGAGAGTAAGAGAGTAAATGAATAAAATGCCAAAACAACTTGTTTAGTTACAAACAAAGAACCCTAGAAGAGGAGATAAGGAAAAAAGTTAAAATATTATAAAAAATACAAAAAAAAATCAACTTTGCCATTTTATTGATGAACGGACGAAATAAGAAAGAATTATTATCAATTATTATTAGAATGGAGGAAAAATGCAAAAGGAAACGCAAACAAAAAAATTAACTAATTTTATTATCAAATTATTACTTATTGATTATTAGTACGGTTCTATTGCAATTATTATTATTAAACTGCAAAAGAGTAAAAAAAAACAAGAAAACCGCGATACAGAGAAATCAGAACATGAAAAAATCATTGAATAATTTTGTATAGTGGTCGAATCGAGCCGGTGGCAGTCGGGAACCATTCGCGCGCAAGCTGTCCTCCGTCACACCTTGTCCGAGCGCTTCATTTTGTGCGAAACATAAAACACAAACGAATCGTCCCACCTTGCGATGGTCCTTGCGTAGCATTTTCGCTCACAAAGCAAACACAAAGGAAATACAGGAAAATTAAAACAACACTAATCATCGATCGTTTAGTTTAGCGGTGCTTGAAGCATGTAGAAATTGATTGCAATTAGTGAGTTACAAAACGAACAAACAAAAACACGAGCATACACACACACAAAGATGGGTAGAGAGGCACACAAATCTACATTCACGCTAACAAACGAGTGGAAAAAGGACTCTCAACGATTCGAGCTAACCAGGACCGGGGACAGGAATCGAAAGTGGTGCTTGGTCCCGACAGGAACCGGCTAGGCTTGTCCAAAGATCAAATATATTATTATATATGAAGAAAACATATTATTAACTTTATAACAAAAGAAAAATAACAAAATAAAGTTAAAAATACACTTTTAAGAGCGTACTCTTTAATTCGAAATGATGACACTCCGAAACATTTCTTTAGATCTTAGATATGGAATCTCATATTTGAGCCAGAATTGATTTGATGGTCAGTCCAAACTAAACCATTGCAGTGACTCGCTAATTCGATCAGTTGAGCCGTTCAATATAGGGGAAGGCGCTCCAAAACGCCCGCTCCCTTCCACCCCCGGGGCAAAACGACTTTCAGGTTTTCACTTATATTGACCATGTTTGAGATAGCCTTAATAAAACTAGACGTGAAATTATGTGGGTTTGGCAAAAAAAAGTGTCAAAATAATATATAGGAATGTAGGAAAAACTGAAATTTCCCACATTTTGATGAAACATCTAACATTTCGGCGAGGCAAAACGCCCTAGTGGAACTATCCTACAATGTACTCGCGTCTCCACGCACTGTCCATACCAGAATGCTGATGTGCCGACGCATGGTACGCTGTTGAGGCGTTTTGCCTCATGAGTTTTCCGGCAACGAAATATCACCCCTTTTTTGAAATGTGAATATTATCAATATGTTTGAGATTTTTTTCTAATTTTAATATGGCATCAGCTAGCTATATTGTTTAACTGTTGCGTGAGGCAGAAACACCCATGAAAATCGTTATAGCTAAGGCATAAAAGCAGTCTATGCTTAGCTAGGGCATATTGCCCCTCCTTCCCCTAGTTCGCCTTGTCACAGCTTCGCCGCGGCTCACTGACTCCACTTGTTCAACAAGGGTCTCGAATTCAAATGCAATTTTTGAATACGTTAAAGGCTATTGTTTTCTTCTTGGTTTAGTTTTTGCAAAGTAGAAGGGGAAGAGGCCCCAAAACGCCCCCCGAGGCAAAACGCCTTTTGTGGTTTCCCTCATATTTACCGTCATTAAGATGTCCGTAACAAAACTAGATCTAAAATTATGTAGGTTAGGCGAAAAAAGTTTCAAAACAGTGTATGGGAAGGTCGGAAAAATCGAAAATTTCCACATTTGGAAGAAACATCTAACATTTTGGCGAGGCAAAACGCCCTAGTGGCACTAACCAACAATGTACTTGTGTCTCCACGCACTATCCATACCATAATGCTGATTCGCCGACACGTGGTGCTTTGTTCCCTAGGAGCTGCCAGCTAAAAGTCGTTTTGCCTCATGAGTTTTCCGGCAACAGAATATCACCAATGAAATGTGAATACATATTATCAATATGATTGAGATTTTTGACAATTTTTGAATGGCATCAACTAGCTATCTTGTTTAACTGATGCATAATGTAAAAATACTTATGAATAGCGTTACGAATAAGACAATAAAGTAGTGTTTGCTTAGCTAGGGCATATTGCCCCCCCCCCCCCCCTACACCATTTCTGAAATGTTCATCACAATTGCAAGCAAAGTACTTAAAGTTTAACTTTATTTCATCATTTAACACTGTGCCCTTTCGGTTACCGACGTATTGTAATCGAGTTGAAATTCAGCAGAGAACCGTTCCCATGTCGGCACCAACATTTCAAAAGGGCGAAACGAGGAGAAAGAAGAGGACTCGCTGCATCTGTTAGATGTGTTTGATTGCGCACCCCACTATCGACGTGAAAAGGTTTTATTTACAAAATCAGTTTCCCCCTTTTGAAATGTTGAGGCCGATATGACGCGCTTTATGCTACCACATGCTGATAGCTTCTTCTTCTCCTTTTTATTGGCATTACATCCCCCCACTGGGACATTGCCGCCTTGCTGCTTAATGTTCATTCAGCACTTTCACAGTTATTAACTGCGAGGTTTCTAACCCAGATTACCATGTTTGCATTCGTATAGCATGAGGCTAACACGATGACACTTTTATGCCCAGGGGAATCGTGACAATTTCAAATTCGTAAATTGCCTAGACCGGCATGGCACCGGGAATCGAACCCAGCTACCCTCAGCATGGTCTTGCTTTCTAGCCGCGCGTCTTACCACTAGGCTAAGGATGGAGCATTGCTACCAAATCCGCATCCGATATTTCGGGTAGAAAATCAAAAATACGCACATGTCGAGAGCTTCTCGCCATCGCGCAGTGGCTAAAATCGTGTTTTGAGCACGTAGCACATGGTGCACCAATGGCACCTTTATTATTCAATTTAGCGTAATGGTGTCCTCCAAACAATTTATAAATAAATTAATGTGCCTCTAAGGTTAAATAAATAAATTAATGTACATATAAGGTTTGATTCTTCATAAAAGTTGTAGCAAAAGTTCTTCTGAAACACTTTCTCGAAGACGAAGTTTTGGAGATTTTTTACGTTTCATGCAGACAACCTCTTAAAAATGTTAGTTTCATCATATATTTTTCACTTTATTTTCTATATTTTTGGCATGTTCTAGAAAGTTTTAGATAATATTAAAATAAGCCGTCTGGTGGCCATTGTGACTTAAACACTTGAAAAATATAAAAGTTCTAACAGTTTTATTGGATTTTTTAGCAAATTGTGGCAGTCAATCTCATACATATAACAAAGTACAAGTAATGAACTTTAAATTAATACCTGAACTGTAGAGTTGTGAGCGAATATAAGGAGAGTTTCATCAAAAACCATTTCCTACTATGCAAGGTAGAAATAAATCGCCCATCACAATGAGTTGATGAACCAATGCACCATGCGTCTCCATATACTTGTATGCTCTCCTGCTTGCCGTTGACTGCTGTAACGCCGCTAGGAAAGAGATAGTATCCGAAACTTGGAACGCCTAGAACTGCCTTCGTTTGACATGCTACATGCGAATCAAAAGTTTAGATTGACTGGATAGGGCATTATTCAACTGACGGAACGTAACACCGTTAACTAATGAAACTGCAGTTGCGAGATCGCCTTCTTTTTGGAATGTAGTTACTGGTCGGGCGTCTCTGGCTGAAAATTGTTTTTGTCTTCTACGTACCGGTTGGAACCGATCATACGATCATACGTAACTTGGCGAATGAATTCGGATACCGACAGAGATCTCGATCCGGGTTCATCACTAAAGTAAATTTCCATTTTTCTATTTTTGTTCTCATGTGGTTATGATATTCTGGGTGTAAATTCTGATTGAGATTTTGCTGCGAACTATTCGGTTGCTGTGCAAGACTTTCGTTAAAACCATCTGCTAATTAATGATTTGAGTGTATTACTTCTACGTGAAGTTAAATGATTTACAATGATATGAGAATGCTAATATCATCTTCCAAACTTAGATGAACATGTTCATGATAGAATTTGAGGCGAAAATATACAATTTATAGTTCCGTTAGGATACGGCAGGCATAAAGAATGTTTTATAGAAGTCGATTTGAAAGCGAGCGGAGGGCAATATTTGTGTTTAAATGACCGAATAGTCATTTGACTAAACTGCCGCTAACCGCAAGTCGAGCACATCTGTATATGGGCCTCCATATACATATGTGCTCGACTTGCGGTTAGCGGCAGTAAACGGATCATACAATTGAAAAAAAAATGGGTCATAAAGCCATATCTCGTTTTTGGTTTCAAACGATAGCGCATCGGTCAAAGATCTAAAATAGTGTTATTCTGTAGAAAATATATTTTCGTGTCAAAAGTTGAGGGCCTTGCGGAGTGAAGAACCATGTGGTGTAAATATGTACGTTAGAAGGGTATGCGATAACACACTTTTTCCTAACGAAACGAAACGAAACGAAATTTAAAATGTCTATGTTGATTCGAAACGAAACGAAACGAAATATAGATTTACTTTCGAGTCTTCGAAACGATACGAAATCAGGGTCCATTTAATTCGAAATTTTTCGAAACGAAACGAAATTTAATTTTTTTTCCGCGGAATTTTTATTAAATTGGTTTTATATTATGTACGGAATTTCGATTTCACTTTTCAAAGTCAAATAACTGTTTCGCGATAAATAAAGTTATAATAAGAGAAGTAATAGTCTGTGATAAATCGCCTCATTCCCGTTTCTATACCATTGCCAATAAGGCAATACCCCAGCATTTGTGCCGCTTTGAAAGCAATACATCGTGGAGCGTGTGCTCCCGAATCTTGTTGAATCTTCGTTACAAACCTAATTTCACCTGAATTTTATTTGATTTTTTGTGATTTTTTTTCATAGGGTTAACTCATAGTTTCATTGACGCTAAAGGTCGTAATCGAGTAAAAACCAACCGTGTTTAAAAAGAACTGGGTGTAATCTACTCTGGTTAAAAAAATGTTATTTACTTGCTTCGGACTTCAAAAGGGCCCTTGGAATCCACGACACGACTTTCCATCTTTGACAAAGGTATAGTGAACTGATTCATATCTGGTTACATTTACACAAATAGGATAGAATAGTTAAAGATTCTTTTCGTTTTCTGTTAGATATTTCTAACAAAATACTGAGGATGATGTATAGAAGAAAACTAAATACATATTTGTCGATTCAGAACGGGGCTATGTAGCATCTCAAATAGCTATGCGAGCAAAGGCGTAGGATTGCCAATCCGGAGATGGCGAGCTCGATTCTCGGTCTGGTCAAAGATGTCTTGCCACACAAGATACATTCGTTACGTTCCGGAGCCCTGGTCAAACGAGTAGCTCAAACTGGAGGGTAGATGATGGCTACACTCACAACGACCACCTGGCGGTTCGCTACAGTATCTAATATACGATCATCATTCAGCGGACGGAAGACACGTGGGGCGATGACCCCTACATAGCGGTCTCCAGAGATGCTGAGATGATCATCGCGGGGATTTTCCTACGTCATGACCCAAGTCCTTGGCCTCACTTTATGGAGCGTGGAGCGAGGGAAGAGTAGCCGTGGTGGAGCTTGCGGGAATTGCACAGTCCTTTAGTGTAGGTAAGGCGCCAGGACCGGATGGTATTCCGAACCTGGTCATCAAAGCGGCCATTGCTGAGGCTCCCGAGATGTTCAGATTTGTCATGCAGAGATTCCTGGACGAGGGAGTCTTCCCTGCAGCATGGAAAAGGCAGAGCTTGGTCCTATTGCCAAAAGCGGAAAAACCACCGGGGGATCCATCGGCATATAGACCAATATGCGAGGCATATAGACCAAGAGGAGTGGATGAGTTCCAGGAAGTTAGAACTGGCTCACCACAAGACTGAGGTGGTTGTTGTTAACAACCGAAAGTCGGAGCAACGAGCGGTGATAAGGGCAGGCAACTGCGCGGTCAGCTCTGAACGCTCCATCAAACTCTTGGGGATAATGATCGACGATAAGCTCACCTTTGGTAGCCACGTTAATTACGCCTGCAAGCGTGCCTCCACAGCTCTGCGGTTTATGCCAGCAAGCGCAAGCTTCTGGCTAGTTTCGCTCTGTCCATACTGAGGTATGGGGGGCCAGCTTGGGGCACGGCCCTGCGTATTAACTGCTACAGAACGAAGTTAGAAAGTACGTGTAGGCTCGCGTTAGAAAGTTAGAAGTTAGAAAGTATGTATTGGCTTGCGAGCGCGTACCGTACCGTGTCACACGATGCAGTTTGCGTTATCACCGGTATGATGCCTTTTGACATCATTATCGATGACGACATAGAGTGTTTATAAATGCGCGGCACGAGAGGCATCCGTAGGACTGTCTGGTTGGCCTCAATGGTCAAATGGCAGCGTGCGTGGGACAGTTCAACTGAGGGTAGATGGACAACCTAGTCCGGATGATGTGTAAAAATGAAGTTGGCTAGAACGCCGTTTTATCGGCTGTTGTCCAAATCATCTCGGAGCTACACAGGAGGTGGCGCGTGGACTCGAGGAATGGCTAGTTCAGGCGCAAATAAGAGGTGGTCCAAGGGCTCAGAGTCGGCTTCATGGGTCATACCGGCCCTGTGGTCGAACTCGATCCTTTTATCGAACAAGTGGCCGCGCGAAGAACAACATGGTATCGTCGCTTTCGCGGCATCGGTCAACCGGGCGGGTTCCGAGCCCGAGGACGGAAAGGGGTCCTCGTCAAGGCTGGGGCAGGCGTAGGCACCACATCGGCAAGTCCCTCTGTGTGTTGACGAATTGGCCATATCGCAGAGAGGTCAATTTGGGGTGCACGCGGCATCATCTTTCTTGATACCAGCCGTGCAGAGGGAAGCAGGTGTGAAGTCGATCCTTCCTTCCGAGGACATAGGGAGTGGTAAGGCCACCTGGAAAGCCGGCAATGCGCTTGTTGCACGATATTGCGATTTGCAAATAAAATTAGCATTGCAGACAACCTGCAAGCAACTTGCACAGGAACTAGCTGTCAAAATTCATGCTGATTCGTCTGTTTTAGGCGTGTTATTCATTGGTTATACGTTAGTTTTAGTTTGATGTGTACATCGGAGCAGTGGTGCTAACATGTTTTACTTACTTTTCAGGGGAAGTATGTCAAACATTGGCACTTTATTTAGTAGTTTTATCAAAGTTTCCTGTGAAAAAATAACTTTCTATCACAATATTTTGAATGTGGAGTAAGAGCTCATTATATATTGCTTAAATAGAATGACAAATCATTACGACTTCGATTATAACATAATCTTCTTGAAAGATAAATTAATCAGCAACACTGTATGCACGATGCGAGGAGATGGAACAGCTGTGCCGTTCTCAAGATACACGCAAGTTCTATCAGAAGCTCAACGCATCCCGTAAAGGCTTCGTGCCGCGAGCCGAAATGTGCCGGGATAAGGATGGGAGCATCTTGACGGACGAACGTGTGGTGATCGAAAGGTGGAAGCAGCACTACGAGAAACATCTGAATGGCGCTGAGAGTACAGGCAGTGAAAGTCAAGGCAGCGGAGGAGATGACTACGTCAGTTCAGCGGACGATGGAAGCCAACCAGCCCCCACCTTGAGGGAAGTTAAAGATGCCATTCAACAGCTAAAGACCACTAAAGAAGCTGGTAAGGATGGTATCGGAGCTGAGCTCATCAAGATGGGCCCGGAAAAGCTGGCCACTTGCCTGCACAAACTGATAGTCAGAATCTGGGAAACCGAACAGCTACCGGAGGAGTGGAAGGAAGGGGTTATATGCCCCATCTACAAGAAAGGCGACAAACTGGAGTGTGAGAACTTTCGAGCGATCACCATCCTTAATGCCGCCTACAAAGTGATATCCCAGATCATCTTCCGTCGTCTGTCACCATTAGTGAACGAGTTCGTGGGAAGTTATCAAGCCGGCTTCGTTGACGACCGCTCGACAACGGACCAGATCTTTACTGTACGGCAAATCCTTCAAAAATGCCGTGACTACCAGGTCCCAACGCACCATCTGTTCGTTGATTTCAAGGCGGCATACGACAGTATAGACCGCGTAGAGCTATGGAAAATTATGGACGAGAACAGCTTCCCTGGGAAGCTTACCAGACTGATCAAAGCAACGGTGGATGGTGTGCAAAACTGTGTGAAGATTTCGGGCGAACACTCCAGTTCGTTCGAATCGCGCCGGGGTCTAAGACAAGGTGATGGACTTTCGTGCCTCTTGTTCAACATTGTGCTAGAAGGTGTCAAGCGGAGAGCCGGGTGTAACAGCCGGGGTACGATTTTCAACAGGTCCAGTCAATTTATTTGCTTCGCGGATGACATGGACATTGTCGGCCGAACATTTGCAAAGGTGGCAGAACTGTACACCCGCCTGAAACGTGAAGCAACAAAAGTTGAACTGGTGGTGAATGCGTCAAAGACAAAGTACATGCTTGTGGGCGGAACCGAGCGCGACAGGGCCCGCCTGGGAAGCAGTGTTACGATAGACGGGGATACCTTCGAGGTGGTAGAGGAATTCGTCTACCTCGGATCCTTGCTAACGGCTGACAACAACGTTAGTCGTGAAATACGAAGGCGCATCATCTGTGGAAGTCGGGCCTACTACGGGCTCCAGAAGAAACTGCGGTCGAAAAAGATTCGCCACCACACCAAATGTGTCATGTACAAGACGCTAATAAGACCGGTTGTCCTCTACGGACATGAAACATGGACAATGCTCGAGGAGGACTTGCAAGCACTCGGAGTATTCGAGAGACGGGTGCTTAGGACCATCTTTGGCGGTGTGTGGCGGCGAAGAATGAACCATGAGCTCGCCCAACTCTACGGCGAACCCAGTATCCAGAAGGTAGCTAAAGCCGGAAGGGTACGATGGGCAGGACATGTTGCAAGAATGCCGGACAGCAACCCTGCAAAGATGGTGTTCGCTTCCGATCCGGCAGGTACGAGACGGCGTGGAGCGCAGCGAGCGAGATGGGCAGACCAGGTGCAGAACGACTTGGCGAGCGTGGGGCGTATCCGAGGATGGAAAGATGCGGCCTCGAACCGTGCATTGTGGCGTCAAATTGTTGATTCAGTGTTATCTGTTTAGATGTTAACTAAATAAATGAAATGAATGTATGCACGATCTTTTGCATGTTTGCTGCAACTTCGTGCATTTGGCGAACTCAACGCAAACTGCAATAACATGGTCTTCTTCTAAAAAAGCGAGTCACGATGTTTGGTGCTGCAAGTACAGTGCAGCCAACCTCGAGGGTGCGTTGTGCACTGGCCCCCCTTTGAAGCATTACTTTCTGGTTGTACCGAAGGGACGATGGGTTTGGCGGCAATGGGAACGGTTTAACGGGTCGGGGATGTAGTCCTGCCTCTCTCGTTTGCTGATGGTCCCTAACCCCGCAGTCCCTGGACGTCCAACCCAGGATGTCTTTTGAGCAGATTCTTCCTCCATTGCTTGGGAAGAAAAAAAAAACAAGATACCTGCTCATGCAATGGTGGACATAGAAAAGTTTTCAATTAATAACTGAGGAAGTACTAATAGAATACTAAGTTGAAAAGCAGATCAAGTTCCAGTTGGGATGTAGAACCATTGAAGAAGAAAAAGCGAGCATTAATAGAAAAAAATGTATACAGTCAAACCTCCATGAGTCGATATTGAAGGGACCATCGACTCATGGAAATATCGACATGTGGAATAGGAAATCTTTGAAAATCTGTTTGAAGAGACCATCACAGTAACCCAGAATATATTTTTTAATATGGGATAATTTGCTTCCATGAGTCGATATCGAGTCATAGAACATCGACTCATGGAGGTTTGACTGTAACTAAAGTTTTAAAAATAGTTTTGTGATTTATTTCAGCGGAGCGGCCAAAATTTTTGATAATATAAAGTGTGGTTTAAGTTTAAATTTGTTTCGAAATTCCGCGGAATTCCGTTAAATTTCGTTTGAAGCTAGTTTTTCCTAGCGAAATTTTTGTAATTTTACGAAACGAAATGAAGAAATCAGATTTCGCCATGCTCAAATTCCGCGAAATTCCACGGAATTTCGTTTCGAACCACCTGAAACGAAATTTTTCGAAATACCGCATATGCTTAGTTAGGAATCACATTAGACCAACATACGTCGTCAAAAAAGACCAATTTTAAATGTCAAATTAAATACTATTTTATTCGACTTCTGAGTCGGAAAAAAATTGACATGTTAAGGATGACTTGCCTAATTGTTTCGGTAGATAAAATTAAATAACGATTCTTCATTTTAAGATCTAATAATCAACAAACAATTTAAGAAAATTATTTAAGCTCTTTTAGTGGAATGTTTTCAACCGTCTTAGACGAGTTTAGTATTTTCATTTAATTCCACTACGTTTTGTTATCTATACTGGTAAGTATTTCGACTTCAACTGTGAGATCGTCTTCGTGTCTCGTACGTCTCGTAAGTCGAGGCAAGTCCGAGACACTGAAGACAGCTGTAAAGATAACAAAATGTAGTGGAATTAAATGTATAGTACTAAAATCGTTTTAGACAGCAGAAACAATTTGTTTTCTTTAATCCTGTGAATTTTGAAATTTCTTCAGTTCTTTACTTGTCTGATATTGCCAGCGATTCTTCCGCGGTCTTCTGCGGTGGGAGTTTCCATCGATAAAATTCGACTAGGTGGCCAACTGTGGCTTTACGGATGACCAAGAATCCAATTATTGAGTCGTGCTGTTCTCCGGAGTTCAATCGCTACTTTAGCGCATAACATCGATCCATAAAACTGACCGAATAAGCGAAAACTTTTCACAGTGAAGGACTTTCGTAAAAAAAAATGCGGGTCAGAAGATTTCTGGATACTAGGTTAAAATACTTCAAACTACCATTTACTTCCGCTATATTCACTTATGTATCAACAGATACGTATTTCGTTTTCTACTTTGTCGATAACAAAACACTGAAGAAGTTTTCTAGTAGATTTGATTTGATTTGATTTGATTTATTTGATGGTAGGCAGCATGCCCATTATCCATTGATTTTCCCAATCCTGGCTGACGATATTTTCGATCCAGGTTTTAACGTTAGCCGAGGGAACCGATGTTGTGAAACGCCGGCCTTGGTGGCCGGCTTCAGCCAGAATATCCCCGGAGACTTTGCCTAATACCCCACAGTGCCAGGGAATCCAGGCGAAGGCTGTTGATTGTTGTTCACAAGCGAGGACGGCCTATATCCATGAATGTTTCGGGTGGTCACTTTGTAGCGCATCGATGGCACTAGCGGAATCAGCCAAAACTAGGACTGGTTTGTCGGAAGGGGTAGTAGCGGCAATCAACAAAGCTGCGGCTTCCGCCGAGAAGATGCTGCATTGTGCAGGAAGGCTGTCCGAGCGTCAGTGTATCGATGCTCATGGTCCCTAAGCTCAGTGTTTAGCAACTCGGCGACCGATCTGGTATATATCGCACGACCTTCCTTCTGCCAAACTCCCAGTGTGGAAGCTTTTTGTTGGAGATTCTTATGAATACTAGTTCGGAAAACAGTATTAAATATTGTTCTAAGGCAGTGGTGCTCAGCATTTTGTGCGTTTTTTGTCTTAGTTTGCTTGTCACACAATAAAAATGAGCTTTCACCTTACAAGTTAGTACTCGGATGAAAGCTTTCAAATATATCTATCAGCTGAGGGTATTCAAACGAAAGTTGGTGTTGAAATCACTCCGTACGTCTTGATCAAAGTAAAATTACCCTGCGGCCCGCGGGCCGCACTTTTGTTTTGCTTTGATCGTTTCGTACGGAGTGAATTTAACACCAATATCCGTCCCGGGCAACACACATGTTGTAAATCAGTTTCTGATACCCATATACGACCAAATGTGGTTAAATATGAGATACTGCAATCAAATCAACGTTAATTGTGCTGCTAGGGGTTTTATTACCCTCATCAGATAGATACATTTTAAAGCTTTCGACCAAGTGCTAATTTGTATGGTTAAAACTCATTTTTATTGTGTGAGGAGTAAATTACGGAAAAAACGCTCAAAGTGCTGAGCACCACTGTTCTAAGGGAATAGCGACTTTATGTATAGTTTATAAGCATATGCGATATTTCGAAAAATTTCGTTTCAGGTGGTTCGAAACGAAATTCCGCGGAATCTGATTTCTATAATTTGTAAAATTTCAAAAACTTTCGCTAGAAAAAAAACTAGCTTCTAACGAAATTTAACGGAATTCCGCGGAATTTCAAAACAAATTTCAATTCAAACCGTACTTTATATTAACAAAAATTTTGGCTGCGCCGCTGAACAAAATCATAAAGCTGTTTTCAAAACATTGGGTTATACAAATTTTTCTATTAACGCTTACTACATAACTCCATTCTGACTCGACAAATATGTATGTAGTTTTCTTCTATAAAACGTCTTCAGTGTTTCCAAGATTTAAATTTAAATTTTGTGATGTTTGACTATTTGCACAATATGCGTGCGGAATCGATCGTGTTGCTGCTAGTCATGGGACGACAGCTAGTCCGAGAGAAAGCGAAGTGAAAAAATATAGCATTAAGCAAACTCCACGAAAAAATCCTCAAAAAC
The DNA here is from genome assembly GCF_024139115.2 of Armigeres subalbatus. Lineage (NCBI taxonomy): Eukaryota > Metazoa > Arthropoda > Insecta > Diptera > Culicidae > Armigeres > Armigeres subalbatus. The sequence goes on along the minus strand of NC_085140.1, from coordinate 200,782,254 downwards.
TCAGATGATATTAGAAAAGTTGTAGTAATTGAGGCGGAATGAGAAAATGATGAAATTCATCCGCATAGAAAAGCGACCCCAGTGTACTTAGATATTTATTATCATTAACGGAATAATGGCAGAATTGACACAAAAGAAAAAAAATGGGGAACTTATCACTCGAAATGAAACACATAGTTGGACAAATAAAAATAGATATTAAAGGATTTGCGAATAGACTTGCATTTGTGAAAAACATTACATTCGTATTGTATTCATTGCACAATTATAAACCCCATGAAAGACCATGTTCATAGACTGGGCAGAACTTTCCATGGATGAAACAAACTGGTGTACCTTTTTCGTAGAATTTTATTTCGTTAAACTGGAAGCTATCTTTTTTTAGGCATTAGTTTCAATAACAAATTAACATTTTGTTTCTCCGGTGAATAAAAAACGGGAGCGCCTTTACTTTGAGAGCAGGAATTGTAGTAGATACTGTTTCGATTTTATGATATCTGCCAACACGCTGTGGCCAACATCTATGTTTTTGATGAGCGCGTCTTGAACGGTCTCTTTGCCTTGTTAGTTCAAAGACTTGACATATTGTTTTTTCGTACTTTGTCAAAACTTGATACGGCTTGAATGAAAATATGTATTGGAATTTTGTAACAGTGAACTATGATCGAAAAATGAATTGCTGACAATAAAAAGGTTCCATGCGCCATGGAAACCGCAATGGCTTATGAAAGTAATATTTAATTGTTGATTAGTCTACATGGAGAAAAAATAACGGACAGTTTATCGATGTTCGTTAACGTTGATTCAACGCATTCCGCTAACGTTAACGTTACAATCAAAGTAATCCAACGCAACCACGTTGACGTTAACTGAAATTAAAGTTAACGTTAACGGCGTTAATCGTTGATTAACGTTAACAACCCTGGTCTGCATCAACGATCACAAAATTATTTGGTGATCTGGGCATATTTGCTGTTTCCCGGCCAATAATGCTCAGCAACTACGATGTGTACAGTTAATCAAACTAAGCTCTTCTTTGACTATTTGCACAATATGTAAGGAGCATTGCAGAGTTGTGGGCATTTCTAGATCTTCACATGGAATTTGCAAAAAAAATCCAGAACGGATTGAAAGATCATTAAAACTGCTGAACGTTATTTACTTCTGATTGCTTTCAGCTCATACTGACCATAACAGCTGTTCTCATATGCACAAACACATATGTATAGTATATATTGTATACAGATATGTTCCGTTTTTATTACTTACTTACTTATGGATCCTGTACACCTCCGATGGTGCAAAGGGCCGACTTGAAAGATCTCCATCCTGAGCGTTGCCCGGCTATCGCTTTAACCTGTTGCCAGGTTAGATTTCGGTCGACTTCTTTTATTTCTTTATTGAGGCTTCGCCGCCATGAGCCTCTGGGTCTGCCTCTGCTGCGATGTCCCGCTGGGTTCCAGTCTAATGCTTGTTTACAGATTTCGTTTCCGCCTCTACGTAGAGTGTGGCCGAAACAGCCCCACTTCCGATCCCGAATTTCTGTTGCTATCGGCCTCTGGTGACAACGACGATGGAGCTCGTTGTTTGAGATCCAGTTGTGAGGCCACCAGGCCCGAATTATATACCGCAGGCATCTGTTAATGAACACCTGCAGCCGTTGAGTGTTCTCCACTGATACACACCATGTTTCGCTAGCGTATAACAGCACAGATTTCACGTTAGAGTTGAAAATTCGTATTTTGGTGCGTTCACTTATCTGCCTGTTTTTCTAGATATTTCTTAAACTCGCAAAGGCAGCCCTTGCTTTCTTGATCCGTGCGCCTATGTCGATCTTGGTACCGCCGTCTGACGCCATTTGGCTACCAAGATATTGGAAGCTTTCAACATTCTCCACTGGTTCCTCGGCTACTGTGAAACTGGAAGGATTCACCGTGTTTACATCCAACGATTTGGTTTTGTTGACGTTGATGACTAAACCTGCCGAAGAGGAGCGCTCGGCAAGGTCGTTGAGCTTACTCTGCATATCAGAGTGCCGTTGCGCGAGGAGTGCAACATCATCCGCTAATTCGAAGTCATTTAGGTGCTCCATGGTTATAGGCTGCCATAACAGCCCGCGGTTTGGTTCACGGTCAATCGCATCTACCAGAATCTCGTCGATTACGATGAGGAACAGTAACGGTGATAGAATACATCCTTGCCTCACACCAGCTACGACCCGGATAGGGTCGGACAAGACCCCATTGTGCAGCACTCTACACGAGAAGGCCTCGTACAGTGCCTCGATGAGGCCGATGATTTTCTCAGGAACTCCCTTGCGTCTCAGGGCGCCCCACATATTCTCGTGATTGAGACGGTCGAAAGCTTTTTCGTAGTCAATGAATACCAAGTAAAGGCTCTCTCTCCTTCGTCGGCCAGAGAGTCTGCCCACGCTCGCTTGTCCCGTCGACATGAGCGTTTTACTTCCTTCTCGAGAGCCGCGTATCGTTGACGGGCTAAGACTTTGGCTCCTCTGGTTTTCGATCGCTCTATCGCGGCTTTGTCTTCTCTTCACTCCTCTATCTTCCTCCAGGGTCTCATCGGTGATCCATTGTTTTCTCTGGGTGTGTAGTTCGCCCAGATTGGTCTCGCTGGTGGCGATGAAGGCATTCTTGATGGCGGTCCATTGGTCTTCCACGCTGCCACCTTCCGGAATATCTGCAGCACGCGTCTCCAGTTCTTCAACGAAGGACCGTTTCACCGCATCTTCCAGTCGGCGTGTGTTGGATCGCCGTCCAACTTTTTCCTCCTGCCGACGAATCCGCGCAATGCGCAGGCGAATTTCGCCAATGAGGAGGTGATGATCAGACGCAATATCGGCACTACGTTTATTCCGTACATCAAGAAGGCTCCGTTTCCATTTTCGGCTGATGCAGATGTGGTCGATTTGATTTTCTGTAAAGCCGTCACGGGAGACCCACGTGACCTTGTGAACCGGTCGATGAGGGAAGAGCGATCCCCCGATCACCATGTCGTTATTACCACAAAATTCTGCGAACAGCTCTCCGTTTTCGCTCATTTCTCCGAGACCATGGCGTCCCATAATGCGCTCATGGTTCGAGTTGTCGGATCCGATCTTCGCATTGAAGTCGCCCAAACAGATCTTGATATCACCCTTCGGAATTCTATCTACGACGGCATTGAGTTGACTGTAGAAGTTCTCTTTGTCTTGCAGGTCGGCAGCATCGGTTGGCGCATAACATTGGATTATAGTAAGGTTTCGGACCCGTGTTCTAAATCTGGCAACGATTGTCCTTTCACTTATAGGTTCCCACTTCATAAGCGCAGAGTGTGCCTGAGCGCTTAGTAGGAAGCCAACTCCGCGATGCCGGGGAGCGTGTTCACCGCGTAAACCAGAGTATAGCAGAACTTGTCCCGACGGCGTTCTGTGTTATCCAAAGTTTGGCCAACGGACTTCACTCAGTCCCAGGATCTCAAGCTTCATGCGGCGTGCCTCATTGGCAAGTTGTGCCAATTTACCCTGCTGGGCTAGGGTTAAAACGTTCCATGTTCCTATTCGTGTCCGTTGTTTTGCGCTAAGAGTCGTCGCCGTGAAATCAGTCCGTATTGTTTCATTATCGGATTCTCGAACAAATTGATGTTTCGGGAACAGTAGGTTGTTGGCCCAAGGTTCCCTATCCACCGGGATGGGGCTGCCATCTTAGGTATAGCTTCCGGGGAATAGCATTTCATACTCAGCCGCTGGATGCCAGAACAGATGCTGTTGGAGCCGCACCTCCTTGGTGAACAGACGCTCGGTCAGTCGGGTCAAATTTGTTTAAAGTCCCACCCAACACCAGGACTAGGCGAGTGCGCTTTGAGCGGCACACGGTCGCTTTGATAGGACCTGCTTGGGGACACATGCAGCTTTTTATAGAAGTTCAACAGAGCCCACTGTCGAACCCCACCACATCCTAGGTAGACCCCACAGGACGCACCCTCTCACTCTAGCTGATGTCAGAAGGACAACAGTGCCCAGGCTGCACTACCAGCTAAGTACGCAACCCTTAGCTGGCGGTCAATTGTCATCGGAAGACCCGTGGAAGCGTGAGTATTGGAACTTGTGAGGACCAGAGCTATGTTAGGCGCCCCTTTCCGGATGTCAACTCACCATTTCGCAGCCCGTTTTAATCAACACGGTAAAATATTTGACCTCATTAACCCTTTTTGGACGGATGGGTCATATATGCCCAGCGTTTTAGATTGGCTCTATAGGAAAAATACTGGAGGTCAAGTTTGGTTATACTATAGTACCGTATGGGGTTCTGCTTTCGAAGGACATCGTTTTCAAAAACCTGAGACTCATTGCATCGGGTACAATGGTGAACTATGTGCCTTCCATAAAATGTCTACAGTTATCTATCGCCATAAGCATTGCGCGTTATGTGGCGCTATACTTTTTCTGTGTAGACGACAGCTTTTTAGAAAAGTATGCAATACATTTTCTTTCGCCGTTCATCTGCTGTGTAAGGATGGCACAAAATAGGAGGGGACGTTAGGTCTTATACTATCCGACTGTAATTTTCTTTGAATCTTTGATAGAATCCAACATTGGCGTAACTAACGAAAAATTCTAGGGGGGGCTAACTTTTCAAAATGCTATTTTTCAACAGTTAACAATTTTTTAGCAAAAGTTATTGTTTTCGCCCGACGCTCAACCAAACTAATGTATATTGTTCAAAAGTTGGTCTACCAGTTCACCATTTCAACTCATTTTTCGACGACTTGGATATTACAAACGATATTTATCATTAGCCCTGACTTCATAAGAAGTCATAAGAGTTGTATGAATTCGTTCAAGTTTCATTTACCTCCCCTGAAATCTCAAAGTTTTGACGAACTTTACCAGACAAATAATAAGAAAGAAAAAGATACGATATGGCCTGGCCTACTGTACTCAGTTCTTGAATGGATTCTAACCATAATTCTTTCTGGAATGCGAAGCATCTTTCAGGATTATGTTAGAAAGCCAGATATTATTTATATATGGTCGGGGTTCTGCCAAACCGCACCAACCGCCTTTTTAACTGGCTTTTTGTTCATAAAAGGAAAACGTAAATAATTTCATATCAATTCATACGTACGTTTGTTGTAGGATACCCTTAGTTATGGGGTTGATGGACCGGAGACCTCTCCTTTTGACATTCGATGTTTTCAAAAATCGGGCGAGAATTATTCCAAGTTCAAAAACTTAATAAAGTGTAATCAACTTGCTGTAGTGCTGTAGTGTTTCGTAGAGATACAATGAAAAAAAACACTCTCTGTAGCAAACAATCTAGGGGGGGCTAATTTGATTCTAGGTGGGGCTATAGCCCCCCCTAGCCCCCCTGTAGTTACGCCAATGGAATCCAACGAGACCGAGGATGGTTCTGACTTCTTCTACTGTTTTGCGCTGTAGACTGAAACACCGTTTTCAGTCAAAATATAATCCAGATAACGGACGGATTTCTGGCAAAACTTAGATTTATCGATACTTATCGTGAGATAAGCATCGCGTAGTCTTTGGGCTAGAATAGAAAGAAGTTTCAAATTCTCTTTCCATGTTCTCGAGGTTATCATTAGGTTTAACAAAGATTGTTTGCTGTAGGTCAAATGTCAAGACTTTGTTTATCTGTCTACATAGTTGCACCACTGTTGAGAAGATCAAACGGCATGGTCTTGTATCGAAAGTGATTTTTCTTATCCTTCGAAGATATTAATCATATTCGGGAAAGGGTACTCGTCTCTCCTAGTTATTTAGTTTAGTCTTCTGGCGTCTAAACAAAGCCTCCTAATGCCATTAGGTTTCTTTACTGACAATAACGGCTTACACATTTTTCAATTGCATCTAACTTGAGAAGTCGATCAATGTCTTTATCGACTTCCTTTTCCACCGTGGGAGAGTAGTTCAATTGTATGTTGTAACAGACTTGTTCTTCCGATGTGGCCTTCATACGACCTTAGGATAGTATTGATGACCTCTGCTAACAGTTCCGGTGTCTACGTCGGATATACTCTCATCAATCGGATTTTCCAGTGTTGAAATGTCTAAGCTTTCATCGATCACCGGGCTCAAATCCTGAACATGACTCATATTCCGAACACTGGCTTTTAGCACCCTGAAATTAAAACTTTCACGAGTTTTTCGCAGTGAGGATCAAAAACACAAAGGAATTCTAGATCCTATGGAGAAAATAACACGAATAAAGCCAAAATGATCATTTAAACGCGAGTGTTCGGAAGATGAGTCATGTTTGGAATTTGAGCCAAAACGGTACATTGCCAATAAAGGATATTGAAAATACAATCGGATCTGAATGGATAACATTGATGCTCACGCTGCACGATTGGCCACGCCGAGAAATCAGGAGGAGAAAAATATTTTCACCTTGAAGATGATATTTTAAGAACAAAGTGTCTTCAGCAAATCAAAACTTATTATTTAAGCTTTATTTTGAAGTTTGTTGCAATAGGGTGGTATATTTTGAGATAAAATTTTTAACTTCTATATTTCTAATTTTAGCATTGTACGATGTGAAAAATGAGCCGTTTTTCTAATTTGAATGCCTTAAAGATGATTTTGAGTATGCATAATAATTAGCAACGCAAATACTGGTCCGAAAAGAAATAGTATGTTATAGTGTTGATAGTGTCGAAGCAAATGCCTTCACAATTATTCACCGAATTCATGAAAACACTTATGTGTATAAAAAAATGGTTTTAATAAATATAAATTACTGATTTTTAGCTTAACTAGACTGAAACAACGGTCACAGTTTTGCTGTAAGGGTCGGACCGATATTACCTGGTAACACGAATCGCAACATACGATGTTCCAGAAAGTTGTTCCTTATTTAATTTTGAGACACTTTGCTGAAGAAATCATTGTTGTACGTCACTTCCTATCAGTTCATAATGTGCACATTTCCATTATAACTGAAACATATTGAAAACCTGGTCTTTTCATCAAAAGAGATCCAAATTATTTTATTTACCGGAATGATCGTCTTGACTGCGCCTGTGGTGGGGTCGCCATTGTCATTAATAGACGTATCAAACATAAACTATATTCTTCGTTTGAAACCAAAGTTTTCGAAACCTTGGGGGTTTCTGTTGAAACAAATTATGGACAATTCTTTTTTATTGCAGCCTACTTGCCTTTTCAATGCAATGGGCAGCAAAAGAATTAGTTGAAAGCTGATCTTCAAATTCTGACTCGCAACAAATCAAAATTCTTCGTAATTGGTGACTTCAATGCCAAACACCGTTCATGGAATAATGCTCAAAGCAATTCCAACGGCAAAATTTTATTTGCAGATTGTTCTGCGGGATATTATACTATTCAATATCCCAATGGCCCAACTTGTTTTTCATCCACTCGAAATCCTTCGACAATTGATTTGGTTTTAACGGATTCAAGTCAGCTGTGTGGCCAATTGGTAACTCATGCTGACTTTGACTCTGATCACCTTCCTGTGACATTTGAAATCTCACAAGAAGCCATTTATAATCCAATCAGCTCTACTTTTAATTACTCTACTCGTATAATTGGCAAACTTAATTGTCCAAGCGAGAGGCATTGCAATTCCGAAAAGTGAAGTTAAATTCAACTCCATTATTATTGACGACGATCTTCAGCTACTGATCCGTCTAAAAAATGTGAGAAGAAGGCAATACCAAAGAACTCGCGATCCCGCGTTGAAAGTTATTTGGCGTGATTTGCAAAATGAAATTAAAAAACGTTTCGCTATTCTGAGAAATACCAACTTTGAGAATAATGTCTCGAAATTGGATCCCAGTTCGAAACCCTTTTGGAAATTAACGAAAATTCTTAAAAAACCTCAAAAGCCAATTCCAGCGCTTAAAGAGGGAGAAAATTTTTTATCAACAAATGGCGAAAAGGCTTAAAAACTTGCTTAGCAGCTCGAGAGTGCCCATAATTTTAAGCTAGGTCTCACTAGTCCAATTGAGGATCAGGTTACACGGAGCTTCGAAGACATTCTCAATCAAGAGAATATTTTCGACCCTTCGTTGGGAACTAATTTGGATGAAGTGAGATCTATTACTAGAATATTTAAAAATATAAAAGCCCCGGGTGATGATGGTATTTTCTGCATACTTATCAAAAAACTTCCTGAGAGCTCTTTATCCTTTTTGGTTAATTTATTTAACAAATATTTTCAATTGGCATACTTCCCAGATAAATGGAAAAACGCCGAAGTTGTTCCTATTTTGAAGCCGGACAAAAATCCAGCTGAGGCTTCTAGTTATCGCCCAATCAGTTTGCTTTCTTCAATAAGCAAACTGTTTGAAAAGATTATTTTAAATAGAATGATGGTTCATATTAATGACAATTCTATATTTGCTGATAAGCAATTTGGTTTTCGCCAGGGGCATTCAACCACTCATCAGTTATTAAGAGTTACGAATTTAATTCGGCTCAACAAATCTGAAGGATATTCGACTGGAGTTGCTCTTCTTGATATAGAGAAATCATTTGACAGTGTTTGGCATGAAGGTTTGATTGTAAAATTGATGTATTTTAATTTTCCTCTGTACATCATTAAACTGATCCACAATTATTTATCAAATCGCTCACTTCAGGTAAACTATCAGAATTCCAAGTCTGATAGATTACCTGTAAGGGCTGGTGTCCCCCAAGGCAGCATACTGGGGCCCATATTGTATAACATTTTTACTTCTGACTTACCTGATTTACCACCAGGGTGTCAAAAATCTTTGTTTGCAGATGACACAGGTCTCTCAGCCAAAGGGCGAAGCCTTCGTGTCATTTGTAGTAGATTGCAAAAAAGTTTGGATATTTTCTCCACTTACTTGCAAAAATGGAAAATTTCCCGGAATGCGTCCAAAACTCAGCTTATAATTTTCCCACATAAGCAGAGAGCTTCTTATTTGAAACCTTCTAGCAGACATATTGTCACTATGAATGGGGTTCCAATTAATTGGTCTAGCGAAGCCAAATATTTAGGACTTCTGCTGGACCAAAAAATAACTTTTAAAAATCACATTGAAGGCCTTCAAGCCAAATGTAACAAATATATTAAGTGTCTATATCCACTTATAAACAGAAAATCAAAACTTTGTCTTAAGAACAAACTTTTGATTTACAAACAAATTTTCAGACCAGCCATGTTGTATGCTGTGCCAATATGGACTAGTTGCTGCAATACCAGAAAGAAGGCACTCCAGAGGATTCAAAATAAAATTCTGAAAATGATTCTGAAGTTGCCTCCGTGGTATAGTACCAATGAACTTCATAGAATTTCTAATATTGAGACATTGCAACAAATGTCCAACATTTCTTCTATTGCAACGATAAACTCCTTGTACCCTTAGTATAAAATAGGTTAAGATTAGTTTAAGTTGAAAACATTGTAATTCCTACATGGTTCAATTCAACCAGAGGAAAAATTCTAACTGCCAGAGGCAATTGAAATGTATTAATAATAACTAAAAATATAACATAGCAAATAAGGATGATAGTGTTAAGAAAACACGGAACACCTAGTCTAAGAGATGAATGCATGCGTTATATAATTAGCAAAAAAAAATAGTAAAAAAAACATAGAGTTTAAAAAAATTATCTCAAAATGTAGTGGGACCACTAGGGCAGTTCAAATTTCAAAAATGTTCGAAAACTCCAACTCCCATATGTCTATTAGCATCATTTTGATAATATAGGAGTCCTGGATTCCAAAAAGGGAGGTTGGGGATGTTTATTTGAATTCATCACGATTTGACAGTTGCAGGGAGACTTGAATAAATTTTAAGTTTTTCCCATACAAATTTCCATATAAACATAAATTGACTTCGCGCCACCCCTAAATGGCCTCCGAATTGCCTGAAATTTTGCCAGAACTCCTATATTATCAAAATAATGCTAATAGACATATGGGAGTTGGAATTTTCGAACATTTTTGAAATGTGAACTGCCCTAGGGACCACCCTATTGCAATAAACTTCAAAATAAAGTTTGAATAATAAGCTTTATTTACACTTTGTACCTAAAATATCATCAGTGTTGAACTTAATCTAAAATTTAAAGAACACCTTAATAAAGTCAACAAAAAAATAAAATAAAATATTATCTTTAAGGTGAAAATATGTTTTCCTCCTAATTTCCCGACGTGGCCCATCGTGCGCTGTGGCGTATATTCCAGACGGATTTGCCGGAGCCTGCCAAAAATCGTATCCACATATGAGGTCTTTGGAGATCTCCGGAATTACGACTGTTGGACTAACTTTGATCATGTTATTGAATGTGTGACAGGTAAGTGAACAAATCCAAGAAAGCGAAGATTTTCACGATTTTCATGAAGTAAACTACTCACCAACTAATTAAAAGGCAAATAGTGAACTTAAAAGGAATCTGAATAAAAAGCCAAACCTTAATATTTGGATATCGATTACAAGGAATTAAAGCGTAAGCATAACTGTAGGTTTTGATTCTCTATTGTTTCCCATACAATTTGTCCATTCAATTGATCTTGGTTTTGTATCTTCTCGCTTCTCTATTAAACTTGCGTGAGTTACTATCATCTACTCTAACCTCAGAAAGGACGATGCTATTCGTTGTTAGTCCGATCAAGTCATGAGGCTGGTCTTGGACGATAGGTCGGATGACGATATGCCAGATGACGATGAGTAGGATTTGGATACATTTAGTAGAAACATTGTGATGTAGCAAATGTATTTTTAGCCATTTGATCTGTTATAGCTCATGAATTAAAAGTTAAGTAAGAAAATTATATTTTGATCCATAGAATTTCAATTCTGCGCAATGACCAAAATTATGGATCATATGAACAGAATTATGGATCAAATGACCAAAATTATGGATCATATTACTGAAATTATAGATCAAGGGTAGTTTTGGATCTTCATGGACAGTTATGAAATGTTTTACGGATTTATGGTAGCATTTTATGGAACAATCAGATGTTATTTACGGATTGTTTTTCATTTTTTTTTTATGAATCGTTTTTATACATTTAACGGTTTAACAATGGAGTGAGTAGCCAACGGGAAAGTAAGTACAGTGCGTGTGCTATTCGTCGCGGGCGGAAGAAAAATATTTATTTTATATTTCTATGCCATCGGACATGCATGGTGACTATTGTCCATGCTCGGTTCATAGACTCATGGAACGATCTTGTATCGTTGTACTTCGTGCGGTCGAGAAGTAAATCAATTGATATGCGTTTGATCGTGTTCCTGCTCGGTGTGCAGGTAGTTAGTTTGTTAACTGCTTTGTGTGGCCGAATCATGATTAGTTAAAATCATTGGGTATAAAGAATGGCACGGTCGTATCGCTTATCAGAGTGAATCCAGATCCAACGATGCCTATCAACTAACTGATAATCCTTCCTGTGGTTTTTGTGGAGACGCAGAGGTAAACACGGTCTTCAAATAGCAAAAACCACCTACTAATATTCCTTCCCTCTTCCTAACTGACTACAAGGACGTGGCCGGCGCCGTTATTGATCATTTAAATATTTGAGTCACTGAAACTTGTACACTGAGAATGCTTGAACAATCCTTGAACAATGAATAATTCAGTTGGTTTTTTGTGCAATTTCACTGATTCTGGTCAATCACGGAGTAGCAACCATAGATATGTGTAGTCAGTAAAAGCTAAGCTATTTAATGGTTTAAAGATTAGGTACGAATCGAGTGATTCTATCCGAGATTCGCAATGCCACCCCTGAGTTGTTCAGAATGCTTTTTTCTACACAGTGTTATAAGACGGGAACTCTTGTCCAAGAACCCAGTCTAAAACTTATTGTGATGCATACTTTTATACTAACCTTTTCGCCGGCTCATTTGCGATAAAGTGAACTCTGTCCACGTGCACATAATCTCACTTAAAAATACTTCACTCTTCTCAACGCAGATCCGTGCAAAGTCCGAACGGTCGGTTCTGGCTGGTTGGTTGGCATTCGCATAACTCATACGAGCCGTCGACAACTGCCATTTCGCATAAAATATTCAGTGAGCTATAAAACGTTTTAACTCCCATGTAATTCAGTTATAAGTTAATACGGCACCACCGACGAGCGTGAGGGCGATGCGAGTGAGTGCTCGCACAAAGAGCGTCCCGTGTTCGGGTCTCGGGATGCTGAATTGAGTGAAAATGCTGTGTTCTGCCAACTACTACAAGGGCGCAGACGACTGAAGGGTATCAAACATTTCAACACCATGCCCGGCAACGTCATCCATCGCATCACCATCATGTGGGGGAGGACGCGAGTAGCTACTCGCCTCACATACCTACCCTTTTTAATTTAAAGCACGGCGGGCTGCATCAATTTTGGGGAATGTGATGCCTGATGCGAGATTGTATGTTGATGTTGTTTCGAGAGGAGACGTGTCTACATGCTTACAGCTTGGGATCAGCGCGTAGGATACAACCAGTCCGGATGACGAAATGAAATTTTGGAAAGGGTACGGAGGCGATGGGAGGGGAAGCTTTTTGCACTCTCGACTGCGAGGATAATTCCGGCGAGAATAATAATCCAAAATGGGAAAGTTAAAACTCAACATGCTTCATAGCAACGGTTTGGGGTGGTTTGGGGTGCCAGTCCTAGTTTGGAAATACGAGTCGTGAGCATAGACGTATCCGAAATGGGATCAAGCGCTGCAAGTGAAAGGCTTTTTTTGTTATCATGTTCGATCAGACTTTAATCAGACTCCGTTCGAAAAGTTCTATCAATAGAATGAAAATACCGAAGAATTCAATGTAGATATTTAAAAAAATATCCTTGAATATTTGAATTATTTTTCAAAGAATCAAGAACGACATGTAAATTAGGACAAAAACAATTGACCAATTTTGTCCCTTGGATAAGACCACATCTAATGATCGAATCGTCGGGCAGAGTAAAACGCTAATCGATTAATTGTTTTATAAGACTTAGATAGCTTTCTTGAAACTACAAACAGCAATCGCCTGATGACTGCAGTTAATTTGCAACGATGGCTTCTGGTACGGTCCCAGCAGCTTATTATCAGCGTTAGCAAATATATTCAATATACACAATTTTAATTAATTAAATTTTGCGTAATCTTACGTCCAATTTGCGGTCATGTCTCGGATACTTTTCATCATCTTCTTTAATGGCTCTATATTTCGACTGAGTTATTGTTTAATGGCAGCATTTCCAAATTATTCAGTTAAAGTATTTTTATGGTAGCCATTTCATGAATATGTATCCTGTCTGGAAATCCCTATTTGGTACATTATGGTACAACAGTCAAAAATGTTTCTCAGCCGAAAATATTCTAAGCCGGACCGAGAATCGAACTCGCCATCTCGGGATTAGCAATACGCCTCTGCTCGCAAGGTTAATTACTGAGAGTCAACCAGATTAATCCATTTTCAGAAGTCTGACAAGGATCTTTCAACACGTTGTGGATAAAATTGGGTTTGTTTTTTCGAAATCTTCAAATAAAAACCCTTATTTCAGCCTACACCTGTGGTAAACCATATCTCCGTTACTGTACAATGCATGCGAACGCTGTCAATGGCCATGGTTGGTAACTTACGCGCAGGGAGCATTCAACAGTATGTTGCGGTATGTTCTCGGCTATGTTTTTCGCATTTCGAGTGAAGCTGGCAAGATCTGTGTGCTGTTTAAATTTTCACGTTAAGCATTTCGTTTAATGCCAGCCCAGACGACGACGAGCGCTGTATGACTGCCATTCCATACACTGGCTGCCACTGACTTTGGGGTTAAGACACCTACCCGAAAGTGTTGAAATTTTTCGTTATTTCCTACCTGTTGAATGCTAATTTCTAGAATATTTAAAATTGTCTGTTTGAGTTGACTGTCTAGCATGAATCGTACGACGTTGAGTTTCTTCATGTTGGCTTGGTTGGAATGTGTCGAGACAGAATTTAGTGCTTTCATTATGAGCGTTTGGAGCGCCTCGGCGAGGTGCTGATGAATAATTAAAGCAAACGTGGTGTTCAAATTGGTGGATAATTTGATATCCAGAACTTAATCCTCAAAAAGCACCTCATCTAACAAGTGACACTTCATACACTAGCTCCGCTTGGCAATAAACACATCTAGTTTCATTTAACATATTAAGGAATTTTCATTCAGATGTCGGTCATCGCTTCGTTGTATTGACATGCAAATTATTTGAAGTGTTTATTCAATATGTATGCGTATCAGACGATGTTGTCCGTTCCAAAGATGTTACGATTAGAACAGCGTTGTGATTATTTGAGCTGCGAAAAGTGGATTCTCATCATTACTCAACTTTCTTGGAGCAGTTAGCTTTCTCTTCAAATCATTACTGATAATAATTTCCATATTTTTAACAGACCGGACAATATCCACTTTGCAAGCAGAATGAAACTACTAACATTAATGAATAAAACTATATCTATAGCTAAGCTCAACCCCGCTATTACATGGGGCCAAGTCCACTTGGGAGCTACCATTACGTTATGTTTGCACTGTAGAGCTATGGACCTAGCGCGTGAACAAGAATGAGCTTCTGAGTATGATTGCCACCGTGAAAGGGTGACTTGGAAGCATTTTCCTTACTGATATTATGCTTCGATGACGCAAAGTCGATGATGGCGTCCAGCTGTTCCGTCGCCACCTCGAAGGCCGAAAGCCCATCGCGTTTGCGGTTCATCGCCTCCACAAGCCATGGGCCGTCAATAACCCCTACCGGCGTTTTTTTTAGCCGAGATGAAGGTTAGGCGACCCACGCTTGCGCTGCGCACTGAGCTGCCGACTATTTCCTCTGACCTCCTAGGCGGAGACCTGAACAACCCACCTCTTGCGAAGGGGTTGTCGCCCAAGCAGCACACATGTTCCACAAAGATTGGTGCTACTTGTATGTGACCAGATTTAGTAACAATCATGTTACTGCAACCATTTTCGGTCGATCCGTGCTGCTTGGGCGCCCACACTACTACCACTAATTGAAGAATTGACTTGGTTTTCCATTTTGGTCCCACGAGTTGCTCGGGAAAAGAGGTCCACCACGCCAGAGCCCAGCATGACGCGGTAAGGGACAATTACGGTGGAGGATGCCCAGGTACCCCACAGGCTCCGTTAAAGGCCTAGCTTATTATTTCACTTCCCTGGCCA
Organism: Armigeres subalbatus; assembly: GCF_024139115.2. Taxonomy (NCBI): domain Eukaryota; kingdom Metazoa; phylum Arthropoda; class Insecta; order Diptera; family Culicidae; genus Armigeres; species Armigeres subalbatus. Next base: position 200,767,102 of record NC_085140.1, on the reverse strand, counting down.
TGCATCCCCTCGGCACGGGTCGCTTGACGCCTTGGGATTAGGGGTTAGGGACAATGGTCCCGGTCTAACTCGCAGTGGCCATGGGGAGGTGTCGTCAAGCCCTTGGACAAAGTCCCTGCTGCCCCAACCTAATGTACACACTGTCACAAAATGTTAGACCCCCTGCCCCTTAAACTTTAGACGTCATTGTTGAATGACCCCTAGTGTCGAAATCAAAAGATAGATTTGAGAAATACAAAATCGGCTGAAGTTTTCAACAAAATTCACTGTTAGGACTTAATAAGTTTAACTCCTGACTATATTTCTTAATTCATGTAAATACAAGTTCACACACTGCAACCAATAGCAAAAGGTTGAAAAATGCAAACGTGTCCTCTTCTATTGGTACAAAGGATTTTTGAACTTATTTTCAATATTCGTCCATCCTGATGTGCAATATTGAATAAAAGCCTTCCGCTGTAACGTATTTCAAATATTAGTATGGTTGAAAGATTCTTTTCCAAAATAGTTGACCCTGAGGTTGTATTTCGGAGAATAAATTATTTGATATTCTCTCCCACAACCCTATACCATGAAAATGACCAACCACTAGCATCTTGGACAATAAATATCGATGATTTCAGTAAAATTTGATTCTATGTTAAATAAATTCGAAAAACATTCAAGAAAGAACGGTGTATTTTATCTTCAAACCGTTGTATCTCAGAAATCTCCATCATGACCCATAGTGCAAAATAATACATATATTATCTGCTACAACATTTCAAAAAATAAAAAATATTGAAAAATTCGTTTTGAGAAAGTTTTATTTTCAATGTTTGACCATTTTTTTCACAGTGTATATTTTGTTCACATAGCCCCATTGATTACCTAAAACTTTGCCAAAGACACCAGAATGATCGGACAAGCCGTTTTCAAGTTATATTTTTTGAACGTGTTAAAGGTGTTTTAGCTTAGGCCCTTGTCAAAAGTCACAAACCAATGATGTACACCTGTGTTCAGAATAATAGCAGCGGAAGCCGTTTTTCATACAAAATGACAATGTTTTTCATACAAACTTTGACAAGCTGTAACTTTGTACCCCGATGACCGATTGAGATGAAATTTTGGCAGTGAACTACAAATATGTTGAAATTTACATATACTAAGTAGCAATTTTTTCGAATGACGCGTTCAAAAATTAAGCACTAGGTCAAATTGTTCAAAAAAATAGCAGTTTTTATTTTTGATACCGTCGTTCGGGGTGACATTGGGCCTAGGGGGTAAGATTGGGCCAAAAACGAAAAATGTTTCAACTTCTAATATCTCATAAACTGTTACGAATTTTGATCAAAACTTCAAACGGGTAGAAATTATAGTAATTTTCACGTCTAGGAAATCACAAAACAAATTCCAAGAACTTATTGTGGCCGTTCCATAATGCTTGGAATTTGAATGTAAAACTATTGATCGAATGAACCCGTATTAAAATAGTGTCAGTAATGCCCCACAAATCTATTACATAACTAGTTTTTAGATCGATGGATACCTGGTTATCATGTTACGATAATCTGTTGTTGTTTTATAATTTTTTTTGAATATTTCTATAGCGGTTCTGGTTTTTCGTAGCAACGAGCAATGCACGCTTAACAGGGGTGAGATTGGGCCAAGCCTTTGGTTGATTTGCCATACATCGTCACCGTTGAACTTTATTGTACTTGGCCCAATGTCACCCCCTGTGAGGGGTGAGAATAGGCCAATTTTAAACAACATATAACTTTGAAGAATTTCCTTAATTTATTATTTTTTCCCCACACAGTGATAAATTCATTGTTGAAGCTTGTACCAAACTAATTAAAACTTGATTTCAATGTTAACTACTAGAGCTTTGTAACATTTATTTGGAGCATACCACATTTTGGCCCAATGACACCCCCGTTGGCGGTATATTGACCAATTCAAATGTCAAATTCCACAATTTGTATTTTTGCCTTTCTCGTACAACAAAGTTGTACCTGAAAGGCTTTCATTTCACTCCCAAAACGTACTTTTTATAGAGCGCTTGTAGACCCATAGTATTATATACCATTCGATTCAGCTCGACAAACTGAGCAAATGTCTGTCTGTCCGTGTGTGTGTCCGTGTGTGTGTGTGTGCGTATGTGTGTGCACATTGAAACATTCGACCATTTTTCTAGTACTAAACATGAATCGATTTTGCTACAACAAGTTGCATTCGATGGGGAATGTTTTCTTCTTGTTCGCTATTGAATTTCATAATGATGGCACGGCTCAAAAAATAGTAAATATTCAAAGAGTTATGAGACATCATTATTTCGTAACAAATAAGCTATCGATTTTCTAGGTTATGTTCTCCCAAGACACAATTTATTCGAAACCGGCACACTGACAGCATAGAATACACAGCTTACACGGAAGAAAAAAACTTCACAAAGAAACATAGAAACCCATTAATGAGTTAAAAAGTACCTATTTTAAGATTTCATGTATACACTGAAAATTCTAGTTTATTTTTTCAAAATGACCTAAGAAACATATTTTCATGAATGAATTTTAATATTGCGATCAACAGATCAATATGATAGCTTTTGATTGCGGTACACAAATTAATTCATGAAAAAAAGGTGACATATGTTCTTTTTAAAAGTTAAGCGTCATTTCTGCCATTTCTTTCCCCTATGGGCCGATGTGAGCAGTGAGAAGTGAAAAGTGAGACGTGAGAAGTGCGAAGTGAGGAGTGAAAAGTAAGAAGTAAGAAATGAAAAATGAGAAATGAAAAATCACCAGATGATCCGAAATGAAAACAAAAATGTTTTTCCAAATTTAATCTAGACTATCCTTTGAAAAGAGCTGAAATTTTTTGCTAATATTTTCAAATGGATATAATAGAAAACGACGCATCCCACAAAAAGTGTTGTATGGGTGACCATCGCAAAATCAGTCAAAATTTCTAGTGAAAATATCGGAAACATTCCAAATTGAGCCCTAAACTGAAAAAAATCAGTTTAAAAATTTTAAAGTCGATTTGCGAAAAAGGCTCTTTTATTTAAATGAAATTTTGTCTCAAGATAGGTGATTATGTTCCCTACCAACCGTCCATACATCGCAAGCTAAGTGGCACTCCTAAGGAAAAAAGTTTTTCTAACAAAAACTTTTTCTTGTCGGAATTATTTTCAGTGTATTTTCATCTGAAACTAAACCAATGAAAGCCATCGTTATAGAACCCCAAGCAAATCTATTTTTATGATACATTGTCTAATTTAGTCACTAAATATAGTTTGTTTTTAAATTAAGAGTAATATTAAAAAGGGGTTTATATCTTCAAAAAAATATTATATTCCATTATTAGCTTCTTTAGTTGCGACCAGTTACGACCAAAACATTGTACTCTGCCTGACTGTACAGGAATACTTAATATGAGTATATATGTATTCATTTTCATTCATTTATTTAGTTAACATCTAAACAGATAACACTGAATCAACAATTTGACGCCACAATACACGGTTCGAGGCCGCATCTCTCCATCCTCGGATACGCCCCACGCTCGCCAAGTCGTTCTGCACCTGGTCTGCCCATCTCGCTCGCTGCGCTCCACGCCGTCTCGTACCTGCCGGATCGGAAGCGAACACCATCTTTGCAGGGTTGCTGTCCGGCATTCTTGCAACATGTCCTGCCCATCGTACCCTTCCGGCTTTAGCTACCTTCTGGATACTGGGTTCGCTGTAGAGTTGGGCAAGCTCATGGTTCATTCTTCGCCGCCACACACCGTCTTCTTGCACACCGCCAAAGATGGTCCTAAGCACCCGTCTCTCGAATACTCCAAGTGCTTGCAAGTCCTCTTCGAGCATTGTCCATGTTTCATGTCCGTAGAGGACAACCGGTCTTATAAGCGTCTTGTACATGACACATTTGGTGCGGTGGCGAATCTTTTTCGACCGCAGTTTCTTCTGGAGCCCGTAGTAGGCCCGACTTCCACAGATGATGCGCCTTCGTATTTCACGACTAACGTTGTTATCAGCCGTTAGCAAGGATCCGAGGTAGACGAATTCCTCAACCACCTCGAAGGTATCCCCGTCTATCGTAACACTGCTTCCCAGGCGGGCCCTGTCGCGCTCGGTTCCGCCCACAAGCATGTACTTTGTCTTTGACGCATTCACCACCAGTCCAACTTTTGTTGCTTCACGTTTTCAGGCGGGTGTACAGTTCTGCCACCTTTGCAAATGTTCGGCCGACAATGTCCATGTCATCCGCGAAGCAAATAAATTGACTGGATCTGTTGAAAATCGTACCCCGGCTGTTACACCCGGCTCTCCGCATGACACCTTCTAGCGCAATGTTGAACAACAGGCACGAAAGTCCATCACCTTGTCTTAGTCCCCGGCGCGATTCGAACGAACTGGAGTGTTCGCCCGAAATCTTCACACAGTTTTGCACACCATCCACCGTTGCTTTGATCAGTCTGGTAAGCTTCGCAGGGAAGCTGTTCTCGTCCATAATTTTCCATAGCTCTACGCGGTCTATACTGTCGTATGCCGCCTTGAAATCAACGAACAGATGGTGCGTTGGGACCTGGTATTCACGGCATTTTTGAAGGATTTGCCGTACAGTAAAGATCTGGTCCGTTGTCGAGCGGCCGTCAACGAAGCCGGCTTGATAACTTCCCACGAACTCGTTCACTAATGGTGACAGACGACGGAAGATGATCTGGGATATCACTTTGTAGGCGGCATTAAGGATGGTGATCGCTCGAAAGTTCTCACACTCCAGTTTGTCGCCTTTCTTGTAGATGGGGCATATAACCCTTCCTTCCACTCCTCCGGTAGCTGTTCGGTTTCCAGATTCTAACTATCAGTTTGTGCAGGCAAGTGGCCAGCTTTTCCGGGCCCATCTTGATGAGCTCAGCCCGATACCATCCTTACCAGCTGCTTTATTGGTCTTTAGCTGTTGAATGGCATCCTTAACTTCCCTCAAGGTGGGGCTGGTTGGCTTCCATCGTCCGCTGAACTGACGTTGTCATCTCTTCCGCTGCCTTGACTTTCACTGCCTGTACTCTCAGCGCCATTCAGATGTTCCTCGTAGTGCTGCTTCCACCTTTCGATCACCACACGTTCGTCCGTCAAGATGCTCCCATCCTTATCCCGGCACATTTCGGCTCGCGGCACGAAGCCTTTGCGGGATGCGTTGAGCTTCTGATAGAACTTGCGTGTATCTTGAGAACGGCACAGCTGTTCCATCTCCTCGCACTCCGCTTCTTCCAGGCGGCGTTTCTTCTCCTGAAAAAGGCGGGTCTGCTGTCTCCGCTTCCGTCTATAACGTTCCACGTTCTGCCGGGTACCTTGCTGCAGCGCGACCGCCCGCGCTGCGTCCTTCTCCTCCAGAATCTGTCTGCACTCTTCGTCGAACCAATCGTTCCGTCGACTTCGACCCATATACCCGACGTTGTTCTCCGCTGCGTCGTTAATGGCTGCTTTGACTGTATTCCAGCAGTCCTCGAGAGGGGCCCCATCGAGCTCACCCTCTTCCGGCAACGTTGCCTCGAGATGCTGCGCGTATGCAGTGGCGACATCAGGTTGCTTCAGTCGCTCTAGGTCGTACCGCGGCGGTCGTCGGTACCGAACATTGTTGATGACGGATAGTTTTGGACGCAGTTTAACCATTACCAGATAGTGGTCAGAGTCGATGTTAGCGCCACGATATGTCCTGACGTCGATAATGTCGGAGAAGTGCCGTCCATCAATCAGAACGTGGTCGATTTGTGATTCTGTCTGCAGTGGTGATCTCCAGGTGTACCGATACGGGAGGCCGTGTTGGAAGTAGGTGCTGCGAATGGCCATATTCTTGGAGGCGGCGAAATCAATTAGTCGTAGGCCGTTTTCGTTCGTCAGCCGGTGAGCGCTGAACTTTCCAATAGTCGGTCTAAACTCCTCCTCTTGACCAACCTGAGCGTTCAAATCTCCTATGATGATTTTGACGTCGTGGCTTGGGCAGCTGTCGTACTCACGTTCCAGCTGCGCGTAGAATGCGTCCTTATCATCATCAGTGCTTCCGGAGTGTGGGCTATGGACGTTGATTATGCTGAAGTTGAAGAACCGGCCTTTGATCCTCAACTTGCACATTCTTTCATTGATCGGCCACCACCCGATCACGCGCCTTTGCATATCGCCCATCACTATGAAAGCTGTTCCCAGCTCGTGTGTGTTGCCGCAGCTCTGGTAGATGGTATGATTACCTCTAAACGTTCGCACCATTGATCCCTTCCAACAAACCTCCTGCAGCGCTACGATGCCGAATCCACGGTCCTTGAGCACATCGGCGAGTATGCGTGTGCTCCCGATGAAGTTGAGAGATTTGCAGTTCCACGAACCGAGTTTCCATGTATATATGTATACATATGTTAAATCCACCCCTTAAAGACACTAAAAAAATCAATTCCGTCAAGAAAAAGTTTTTGTTAGAAAAACTTTTTTCCCTTAAAAGTGCCCGGCTTGCGATGTATGGACGGTTGGTAGGGAATATAATCACCTATCTTGAGACAAAATTTCTTCCAAATCAAAAAGAGCGTTTTTTGCAAATTGACTTTTATTTTTTAAATTGATTTTTTTTAGTGTAGGGTTCTATTTAGAGTTTTTCAAAAAGTTTTATTAGAAAGTTTGAATGATTTTGCGACAGTCACCCATACAACACTTTTTTGTAGGAAGCGTCGTTTATCGATTATATCCATTTGAAAAAATCAGTAAAAACAAGTTTGACCCTTTTCAAAAGATAGTCTGCATCAGATTTGGAAAACCTATAGTATGCATAAAGTATGCACTTTTCTTTTTACAGCACCTTTTAAGTATTGACCAATAAATTGACAAAAAGTCAACTTAACAATAAGAACACTTGCAAGTTCCCAAAAAGTCCTATTTGGCTTCATGCATTTCTATTACATTTCTCGCATAACTTTTCAAAAGCACCTAAGTAACATTTATTCATGAATTCTCGCTTAACTTTTCAAAAGCACCTAAGTAACATTTTTTTCATGAATTAATTTGAATACTGCAATCAATAGTTTTCATGTTGTTCTGTTGATTGCAGTACTCAAATTAATTCATTAAAAAATGTTACTTAGGCCCTTTTGAAAAGTTATGCGAGATTTATAGTACAGCAAAAAGCCATCTAGTAGAAAATCTAGATGGATTATTCCATTGTCGACAAACGTTCATTTCGAACCAAACACCGCAAGTTGCTGGTTGATTTTTTAGTCATATACTCTGTCTCGCTCAAACCAACAGCGAATAATCTAACGACTACTTTCACGAACACTTTATTGTCAGATTTTCTGGATATGATACACTGCGCGGCGTTTGTAATGTTCCCAAATGGGTACTTGCATTAAAACTTCACGCGGCGAATGACTGTCGAAAGGTACGGCCGCGACAAACGATACACCGCAATGCTATTCATCCATAAGAATCAAGTAAACGGTAGAAAGCGCGGCGGTACCTTTCATGAAAGGTTCGCCGCGTGCAATTTTGAGAAAATCAGGCAATAAGGACCAGCCACTTTAACCGACCGTTTCCATTTAGCAAGTATGGTGTTGAATATAATCTGTAGATTAAAAAAACAGTTTAATAAAGTAAAAAAAACTCAGCAAGTAACCGCACAATATTGAGTAAAACAAATTAAGTGTGTAGCATTTCCACATTCAATGAATAAATTTCGCACCGTGTATACTGACAGCATTAAAGTTTGTGTTGCTTCTTTCGTGCTTTATTGATGATGCTAACCTCTCAAGCAAAGCTTTCCAAAGCTTCAAATGTGGAACACGAAAACTAATACTTGTGACAGATATATGATGCGAAAATCACTGTACAGCATAAAATCATATATCTGTCACCCAGAATCACGTTGGTATTACCCAAGCAATGATGATTCTACGCTGATACGTACCCTGCTCTGCGCCCGTTGTATACAACGTTACAGGTACAGCGCAAAGCAAATTTGAATGCAAGCAATGCTAGTAACGCATACAATGGCGCCATCTGGTTGCGGTCACTACCCATCACTGACGTTAAAACATAATAAGAAAAATGAGTTTTTTCTTGTTGGAATATGAAAACGACCAATGAACGTGTTCGTCGGCGATATATTTGTATATTCCATTTTAGTTCAAACTACTTATTTTACAAATTTATATGCCACATCATATCACTGAATTTACTAAATGATTTGTTCAGTAGGCATATACTTATAAAATATTGTAACTGTTTGTCCTGGTTATACTTGATGACCTTAAATAATTTTCTTTTGCTATTATCAACTTTTTTGAATTCTGAGTTTCAGACAAGTCTGGAACGCCGATCTTTTTTCTTAGTTTCTTGTAAATATTTCTTTTAAAAAGGAAACGTCAACATATTTTCTATTTATATTTCAACTAATTATTTCCCAACAATTGAATGAATATTTCATCGCCTACAATAAGTAATACTTAACAGCACGGATATCTCCATTAATCCTTTTACTAATTTTAATATTACAGTCCTGGATTCACTGATTCAGCCTGCTTGATCCGAATTACCCGGAGAATGTCCCGCATTACCACACGATAAATCAGTAAATTCTAGATGAGCTATGGAAATCGTAAGAAATTGGATTAAAAAAATGGCCTACATCCGAAAAACCAGGAGAAAAAAGAAATCTTGGACACTCGTCTAGAGGGTCTACTGAACTTGGAGAATGGAGGTTCAAATAATTTTGAGAATCTAGGCCATTTCCGTATATGTACTGAAAAATCAACGAAAATTGAAATAATTTGTCAAACTCTGAATAACGCAGGAATCTAAGGAATCTTAAGTATTTGATTACCCAGGAGGGTTTAAAGAATGAGGGAATATTAAGAATTTGTATGATTCACAGACGGCGTGGAGCGCAGCGAGCGAGATGGGCAGACCAGGTGCAGAACGACTTGGCGAGCGTGGGGCGCACAGTGGGACCAAATCCGAAAAAGACGGTCATAAATGTTAGAAGTGAATAAAATTGTCTAGCAGGCCACATATGGTGATTTTTCGTTGAATAGATGGTTTATCTTCTCGGCATCACCGACCCGGTAGCTAGAGTTCCACTACCGGAGCGAGAGGTGGGGCACCAGTCGTCGCAAGCACGCTATAGTTCTCTAAGACAACGTGCTTGCACCAAGTGGTGCCCCATCAAATATCAATGGCTAGCACCGCCAATGTAGAGTTTCTATGAGCATTTCCACAGGTATTTAATTATTATTTCAGCCGCCTCACCGCAGTGCTAACGAAAAATTGATTTTATTGTTAGAAATTGTAAACATATGGTATAGGTTTTGTTTCGTCCCTAAACTAAGTAAAGTTGTAGAGGCGCAAGTTGTTACTTGATATTACGATTTATGTGAAAAACTCATGATATTTTTACAGAGTAAGTTTGGAAAATTAAAAGTAAGGGATAAAATAAAATCCTCTTCCGAAATTATCCATTATGACTAGACATAACATGACTTGATACTTTATCCTACTTTCATTATCAATATTTTCAAAATCTCAGAGCGCAGGATCCTGTAAGAACAAATGATCACGTGGGATTTCCTTAACAACAGTATGGGTGGGCCAGGAACAAATGCTGCGAGGGGTAGCGTACATATTACGTAAGCACTTATAGGGAGGGGGGTGTCTTCTACCGTTTTTTACGCACCATGTAAATAAAAAACATTTGTATGAAAGAAATTTTACACGAGGGAGGGTGAGTCGAAAACCCCTGAAAAAAATGCTCACGTAATAACTGTACGACCCCTAGAAAATTTTAAGCTGATATCACACCATTACATTGGGGCAAATGAGAAGTGAATACAAATTGTGCGTTGCTGCACTTATCAAAATTGATTGGCAAGACCGAAAGGAACACCATCAGTAAAACCGAAATAACTGAGCGGGCGGAGGGTGGCGGAATCTACTTTCTTCAGGATTAGATTCCTGACAAAAAAATGAAGCTTCAATGTGAATTTCATTGATGGGTACCGATGGGTACCCTTTTGAATTTTACAATGAACACAGCTGGAAGATAATACAATAATAATTTTATACATAATAAAGACCGAGTACTTTTTGCGCGATCAGATATAATTTACCATCGTTTAAGCGTGGCTTTATTAGTTTTAGTGCTACACTTTGTAATGGTGCCAAATTTAATAGGTTTGGGCGATGTATACGTTGTGGCCAACATAATGAAGCAGTAAGATAAATGTTTCAAGATTTAACACAATTAAAAATCGACAACATGCTCAACTTGTATTGACTGTAAAGGTAAGATCCACCCGAATAAAATGACTCAAAGCTATGTTTACATCATCGTCAAGTATTCTACTAACAACCCATGACTCAAGTAATCAATTTGGATCATTTTGAAAAAATGGTTTTTGACCGTCTTTTTGAAGATTGGTCCCTCTGTGGGGCGTATCCGAGAATGGAGAGATGCGGCCTCGAACCGTGCATTGTGGCGTCAAATTGTTGATTCAGTGTTATCTGTTTAGATGTTAACTAAATAAATGAAATGAATGATTCACAGAGTTAAACGTGTCTGAAGATATTCTGTAAAGTTAAGATCATGACAATGATCCAATCGAAGCTCTACCCAACAAACAATTTTAGCTGAATAAGCTAGTTTTTTAGCCGAAAAAGACTACTTTTGGCCATATAATCGATTTACCCACCTCCAATGTTTGTTGGGTAGAATCTAAGAAAATGGGATATCAGAAAATGTGAGTAATCCTTTTGGAGTATCCTTAAATTAGCAAAGATCTACAAAGTTAGGAAAACGCTTTCAAAATCCGAAGAATGAAAAAAATCACAGTGATTGTTCAGACTGAACACTTACATTTTTTTTAAATCACGATAATAAAGAATATAATAATAAATACTTACATATTTTGTAAGACAACAGATAATGCCAGAAAGATTTTGTTTGGGCGTAAATAGGGATTTTACATTTTTTGTCAATACCAATAATCAAAAAAGCTGTACATATTGTAATATAATAATTTTGATAACGACAAATTTACTTTTTAGCAATTTTACAGATAGTAGTGTTTCTTTACATCAATCGAAAATTCACCAAGTGTGTTTTGAACAACAATAAAAATGTTTAAAATAATCAGCAAAAGGCCGGATTTTAATAAAGTATGTAGGAGGAAGGTTTGGCAGGTTTTGTTCTATTATTGTCAGGGTGGTTTTTGTCGACCAAATTTTATGAAATTTGGCCACAATATTATTTGATATGCAAAGAATGTTTAGGCCAAATTTGAGCATTGTCAATCATAAAAAAAACCCCTGCCAATAATAGAACAAAACCTGCCAAAGCCGTCATTCCCCCTATTTACATTTTAATAATATATTTACAGGTCATGTAAAAATGGAAAATAAATTTTTATTATTTTGTAAGAAAAATCTATATGTAACGCAAATAATACTATAGTAACACAGCGAATGGTAAAAAAATATGTGTGTCATCCTGCTGCTGTACGCGTACAACATGGTACGTGTATCACTGTACAGAAATCATATGTCTGTCGATAGTATAACACACGCGCTATAGAGACCGAAGCCGATGACTTTATCCGCTCGCATCAACACAGTTGTAAAAATTTCATCGTTGGAAAAAAAATCCCATTCGTACATGCTTTCTCGTGCGCTCGTTACGTTTGCTGCCATTTTTTTCCTGCTTTGGAAGGAAAGAAGAGGCGTGTCATTGAGGCTAACTGCTTATTGGGTTGGGTGGTTTGGGTGGAATGATGGTGTAGTTTGGGCATTTGGGTGATTTGAACATAACGTTCGTTTTCATACACCTCATTATTTCCATATTATGCGGCTTTTTTCCATTGATATTTATGTGAATTGTGTTGTTAATTTTCACAAATGTACTTGTACAATTATTACACAAAGGCATGCAAAATCAATGTATGACATACAACTAGTTTTATTGAACTTTAATATTACATTGGTGAAAAAACACTACGTGGGAATCGGCTCTAAAACAATTGTAGACGCGCTGTCTGGACAGTTAATCCATATTGTATTTTATAATGTATTTTTTAAAACGTGCCGCTGCGCTAATTATTGTACTATTTACCCACGATCGCATATTTGTAACATATGCATTTTTTCCTTTCTCGTACAACAAAGTTGTACCGAAAGGCTATATGATTGCTCCAAAAAAACTTTTGATAGAAGGCCCGGAGACCCATAGTGTTATATACCGATCTACTCAGCTCGACAAACTGAGGTGACGTCTGTTTTTTTGTGTATGTATGTGTATGTGTACAAATTTTGTAGACACACGTTTTAGAACTTAGAATTATCCGATTTACTCGCAACAAGTTGCATTCGACAGGGAATTGTTTGCTATTGAAAATGGGCCCGATCATTGCTTTTCGGAATTATTGAAAAATCATTGTTTTTTCCCACAGGTCCCCCTTGGAAAAAAAAATAAAAAAACAATTGTTTTTGAACGGTGGCAAGGCAAAAATATTAAAAATGATCGAAAAAATGTGATCTATTCACCCAAAGAGCTTTTTTGACCTTTTTAAAGTGATTTTTTCAATATATTTTATAATGCACGAGAAAGGCATCATCACTGCTAGGTGGATTAATCTGGGTTTTTAAATTAAAAACTTAATGTCTCGCAGCACCTGAATTTAAATTTATAACATTCCAATCAATAAATTCCTGATATTTCCAAAACAAAAACTGCTATTATTTTGAACCATTTGACCTAGTGCGTAATTTTTGAACGCGCCACTCGAAATTTCAACATATTTGTAGTTCACCATAATTTCAACTCAATCGGTCATCGGGGTACAAAGTTACAGCTTGTCAAAGTTGACCATTTTGTATGAAAAACGGCTTCCGCTGCTATTATTCTGAACACAGGTGTAGATAATGTTTTTGGCCATAAAGGACGTATATTCAAAATTTCAGGGTAATCAAAAAATTCAAAATTGGAATCTTGAAAAAAAAATCGTTATTTCACAGAGAATTGGTCAGACATAAGATTTTTAAAATGCATCCGCAAAAAAATGATTTTGAAAACATGCGGGCTTAAAACGCACATGTGCTCATTGTACTGATTTTCATTTTAATTGTCTACATTAAGGCAATTAACGGAATATTTCAGCTATTTCGGTCATACGAAATGAGCATGGGCTTACTGCCCCACACCGACCTCAGAAGTTTGAGGGCCCATAAAATCGTATTAAGACCGATTTTGACGACGATTTCGAGTGGAATATACAGAATATGAGTAATCAGCATGGCTAGTGGCTTCATTTTCAATTTATCAATGTATAACAGTGATAGAAAGACTAAATGCCACCGAGCCAAATTGCATCAAAACAAGCTAAAATCGTTTGTTCCAGTTTTGACGTAAACTACGTCTAAGGGGAAGACTCGGATACAGGGTGTAAAATGAGAATTTCAAAATTGGGGAACGCCACGAAATCATGTAAGATTAGTAACATTAATAGGTCCTTTATCTTTCAATAGATTTTAAAGATTTTGATATTAATCGATTCGCAAACTCTCCACCAATTTGCAAGTAGCATCGAAAGTAGTAGGGGGAAAGACGGCTTTGGCAGGTTTTGTTCTATTATTGGCAGGGGGGTTTTTGTCGACCAAATTTTATGAAATTTGGCCACAATATTCTTTGATATGCAAAGAATGTTTAGGCCAAATTTAAGCCCAGTCAGTCATAAAAAACCACCCTGCCAATAATAGAACAAAACCTGCCAAAGCCGTCATTTCCCCTATTGAACTTTTGAGTATCAACGCTAAACTATTGAAAATGTTAGTTCTCTCATGCATCATGCATCTCCTATGCAGCGCGTTCCAATCCTTGGTAATTGCCTACTTTTAGGGTATTATCAATTGTTGAACTGGGGTGTATGAATGGGGTGGCCCAGCTGGTTAGTAGTGTGCCGATGGAATAGTTCAAGAGATGGATATAGGGGAACTGGGGGTAGGACGCCCACGTTAAGGAAAATGCCATTTTTATCAATGAAAACCACCATTTCAGCCAGTTTTCATCAGCGCATACTAAAGAACAGCATATCTGCGACTGACTACCGATGACAGATATCTAATTGTACATTTTATTGCACAGAAATTTGATTTTTAAAAACACCCGAAAAATATTGATTTTGAAACCATGCGGGGTGAGATGCGCCAGTGGATGGGTTAAAACGCGCATGTGTTTATCGTACTGATTTTCATTTTAATTGCCTACATTAAGGCAATTAACCGAATGTTTCAGCTGTTTCGGTCATACGAAATGAGCATGGGCGTACTGCCCCACACCGACCTCAGAAGTTTGAAGGCCCATCAAATCGTTTTAAGACCAATTTTGACGACGATTTCGTGTGGAACATAAAGAACACGAGTAAGCAGCATGGCTCATGGCTCAATTTTCAATTTACCAATGAATAACAGCGATAGAAAGACTAAATTTCACCGAGCTAGAATTGCATCAAAATACGCAAAAATCATTTTTTCGAGTTTTTCATGTGTAACTAGAGAAAAATCATGAAATATATGTATCCAATGGCAATATTTTTCACTGATTCATCGTATAGACTATTTAAAATAATCACAATGGGGATATTTAACCTTATTCAGGGGTGGCGCGTTTTAACCCCTATGGGCGTGTTACCCCCACTTCCCCTATAGCGGAATAATTGGTTGAGTGTACTATATTTGGTGTTACGCAGTTTAGGTCGAGCGGTCGCGCCTTGTATACAACCCCAAATTTTTCATGTATAATTAGTGTAAAATCATGAAATATATGTATCCAATGGCAATATTTTTTATTGCTTTATCTTATAGACTAATGAAATTAATCACAATGAAGATATTTAGCCTTATTTAAGGGTGGGGCGTTTTGACCCCTATGGGCGTGCTACCCCCAGTTCCCCTAGGCATCTTTCCGATACGGTTCTCCATCCTTCTCAACATCTCTTTAAGAATGCAAAAATAGCCTTCGGCGTAGTTGTTGTGAAATCTTATTGGACAACAGCCTCGAGATGCTCAGTTTTGGATGGAACCATTATACACAGTAAAAAATAAAAAGTAATATCACATCAGATTTGATGCACATCATCGCCGTCGTAAATATAATGTTTTATTACATCTGAATGACGTAGCCAAATGTTGACGTACTTTATATTTCGTCTTCAAATTGAATCAATGTAATTAATTTTCGACGTAATATTTCCGATGTAACTGTAAAAGCGACGTAAAAACCGGTCAGGATGGATCCCGCTTTTGGCAGCGGGATTAGTGGTATTCGGATTTTTTCTTTCATGCTTCATAATACATTTTCAGATGCAACAATTTCAAATTTTATTTATTCAAGACGCATTTTATTGTATGCATCCACAAATACTAATACAGTATTGATCCGATTTTGTCACTTCCCGATTTTGTTTACCCTCGATTTTATCACGTTAACGACCCGATTTTGCCACCTCAAAATTTTTTGAAAATTTTAGTCGTATTTTTTATTTTTGTAAATAATACCGCAAGCAACAATGATTTACATGAAATAGCTTTCACCACCGTTGGTTTATTATAAATCATGTTTGAGAACCTGTCAAGAATTTTGAAAGCCTTTTCGGCATGAAATTAAGAGTTCCGTTCACGTATTTTGCCTTCTCAAGACATAAATTGATGCATATTTGTGAAACAAATAAAAAAAATTAAAAGAATCCTATTTTGTCACATTTTTGATTTCATCACCCCAATACTCACCAGTGATCGGGATATTACTGTAGCATAAATTTTAAATTTTTTATGTTTAAATTTCTCCAGGGAATCCTCCGGAAGTTTCTCCAGGAATTTCTTCAGAAGTTCCTCCAGGAATTCTTCCAGAAGTTCCTCCAACATTTTTTCCGGAAATTCTTCCAGAAATTGCTTCGGAAGTTCCTCCAGCAATTTTTGCAAAAGTTCCTCCAGAAGTTTCTAAGGAAATTCTTACAGCAATTCTTCCGAAGCTTCCTTCAGGAATTCTTAGCGAAGTTCCTTCGGAAGATCCTCAAAGAATCCTCCGGAAGTTCTACCAGGAATTCCTTCAAAAGATTTTTCAGGAATTCTAACGGAAGTTCCTCCAGCAATTTCTCCGGAAGTTCCTCCAGGAATTTCTCCGGAAGTTCCTCCAGAAATTCTTCCAACGATTCCTCCAGGAATTACTAGGAAAGTTCCTACGGAAGTTCCTTCTGGAATTTCTCTAGAAGCTCCTCCCTGAATTCTTCCAGAAGTTCCTTCAGGAATACGTCCGGAAGATCATTTAGGAATTCCTCCGGAAGTTTCTAAGGTAATTTTTCCGGCGGTTTCTCCAGGAATTGCTCCGGAAGAACCTCCTGCAATTTCTGCGAAAGTTCCTCCAGAAGTTTCTACGGAAGTTTTTCCAGCAATTCTTCCGAAGGTTTCTTCAGGAATTCCTAGCGAAGTTTCTTCGGAAAATCCTCCAGGAATTCCTCCTCTCACGAATTCCTCCGGAAGTTCTATCACAAATTTCTGCAGAAGTATCTCCACGAATTCCTCCGGAAGTTCCTTCAGAAATTTCTTCAATAGATTTTCCAGGAATTCCAACGTAAGTTCCTCCAGCAATTCTTACAGAAGTTCCTCCAGGAGTTCTTACGGAAGTTCTTCCAGAAATTTCTCCGAAGGTTCCTCCAGAAATTACTAGGAAAATTCCTAACAAAGTTCCTCCTGGAATTCCTCTGGAAGTTTCTCTAGGAATTCTTCTAGAAGTTCCCTTAGGAATTCTTCCGGAAGATCATTTAGGCATTCTTCCAGAAGTCTATCCACGAATTCATCCGGAAGTACCTACACGAATTCCTCCAGAAGTTCCTCCAGTAACCTCTCATGATCTCTTCAGTAAACTTTAACAGGAATTCCTTGGAAAGTTTCGTCAAAAACTTACAATTCATCGGAATTTCATCGGAGGTTCCTCAACGAATTCCTCAGAAAGTTCTATTACTAGATCGTTGCGAAATTCATCACGAAATTGCTCTGGACGTTCCTCCAGATAATCTTCCGGAGGTTCCTCCAGGAATTCCACCGGAAGCTCCTCCGGCAATAGCAATTTATTCGGAAGTTCCTACAGGAATTCCTCCAACAAATCTTCCGGTAGATTTTCCGAAAGTTGCTCCTGGAGTTCCTACAGATGTTTGTCCAGTATTTTTACGAAAATTCCTCCATTATTTTTTCCGGAAGTTGCTCCAAAAATTCCTTTGGAAGTTCCTCCAACATTTTCTTTTTTTGAAGTTCCTCCACGAATTCCTCATGAAGATTTTCCAGGAATTCATTCGGACAAGGATGTTAACGATCATTCAGTAATTTGCGTTCAATCATTTAGTAGTTTGTCAATAACACATTCCAGAAGCTGAATTTCAAATTATGTTGTATGGTGGACTTCTAGTGCGAAGGATTTTCTACAACTCTGCCTAATGATTCGTTGTTTGAATTCCACTAGTAACGGAGTTATAGCTATAGTTTCAGTAACTTAGACTAAATGATAACAAAATTCCAATCATTTAGTTTGAGTTACTGCAACTAGCGCTCTAACTCCGTTATTAGTTGAATTCTAATAACGAACCATTAGGCAAAGTTGTAGAAAAACCTTCGCACTTGAAGTCCACCATACAACATATTTTGAAATTCAGCTTCTGGAATGTGTTATTGACAAACTACTAAATGATCGAACGCAAATTACTGAATGATCATTAACATCCTTGCATTCGGAAGTTTCTCCAGAAATTCCTCCTGAAGTTTCTTCGAGAATTCCTTCGGGAGTTCCTCTAGGAATTCCTCCGGAAATTCTTCCAAGAGAGCTTCCCGAAGCTCCTCCAGCAATTTTTCCGGAAGTTCCTCCAGGAATTCTTCAAAGGATTCCTCCAGGAATTACTAAGAAATTCCTACGAAGTTCGTTCGAAACGTTAGCAATGATTTGAAATTATCAACATTTTCATGTGACTGAAAGCCGAAAATCCTGAAAATTAGCAACAAGTTAAACACAAAATTCCTCCAGAAATTCCTTTGGAAATTTGTATAGGAATTCCCCCGAAAGTTCCTCTTCGGGTTCTTCCGGAAGTTCCTCCTGGAATGCCTTGGGCAGTTCCTCCCGAAGTTTCTCCAGGAATTCACCAGAAGGTTCCTCCAGGAATCGCTCTGAAAGTTTCTCCAGGAATTCCTCTGGAAGTTCCTCCAGTAACTCCTCCGGTAGTTCCTCCAGTAATTCCTCCGGAAGTTTCTCTAGGAATTCCTCCGGAAGTTCCTCTAGAAATTCCTCCGAAAGTTCCTCCAGGAATTCCTTCGGAAGTTCCTCCAGGAATTCTTCCGGAAGTTCCTCCGAAAGTTTCTTTCAGCAAGTCTCCGGAAGTTCCACCAGGAGCTCCTCCGGAAGCTCCGCCAAGAGTTCCTCCGGAAGTTCCGCCAGGAATTCCTCCAGAAGTTCCACCAGCGATTCCTCCGGAAGCTCCTCCAGGAATTCCTCCGGAAATCCTCCAGGAACTCCTCCGGAAGTTCCTCCAGGAATTCCTCCGGAAGTTTTTCCAGGAATTCCTCCGGAAGTTCTTCTGGAAGTTCCTCCGGAAGTTCCTCTAGCAAATTCCTCCGGAAGTTCTTCCAGGAATTCCTCCGGAAGATCCTCCAGGAATTTCTCCGGAAGTTCCTCCAGGAATTCCTCCGGAAGTTCCTCCAGGAATTCCTCCGGAAGTTCCTCCAGGAATTTCTCCGGAAGTTCCTCCAGGAATTCCTCCGAAAGTTCCTCCAGAAATTCCTCCGAAAGTTCCTCCAGGAATTCCTCCGGAAGTTCATCCAGGAATTCCTCCGGAAGTTCCTCCAGGAATTCCTCCAGAAGTTCCTCCAGGAATTCCTCCGGAAGTTCCTCCAGGAATTCCTCCGGAAGTTCCTCCAGGAATTCCTCCGGAAGTTCCTCCAGGAATTCCTCCGAAGGTTCCTCCAGGAATTCCTCCGAAAGTTCCTCCAGGAATTCCTCCGGAAGTTCCTCCAGGAATTCCTCCGGAAGTTCCTCCAGGAATTCCTCCGGAAGTTCCTCCAGGAATTCCTCCGGAAGTTCCTCCAGGAATTCCTCCGGAAGTTCCTCCAGGAATTCCTCCGGAAGTTCCTCCAGGAATTCCTCCGGAAGTTCCTCCAGGAATTCCTCCGGAAGTTCCTCCAGGAATTCTTCCGGAAGTCCCTACAGGAATTCCTCCGGAAGTTCCTCCAGGAATTCCTCCGGAAGTTCCTCCAGGAATTCCTCCGGAAGTTCCTCCAGGAATTCCTCCGGAAGTTCCTCCAGGAATTCCTCCGGAAGTTCCTCCAGGAATTCCTCCGGAAGTTCCTCCAGGAATTCCTCCGGAAGTTCCTCCAGGAATTCCTCCGGAAGTTCCTCCAGGAAATCCTCCGGAAGTTCCTTCAGGAATTCCTCCGGAAGTTCTTTCAAGAATTCCTCCGGAAGTTCCTCCAGGTATTCCTCCGAAAGTTCCTCCAGGAATTCCTCCGGAAGTTCCTCCAGAAATTCCTCCGGAAGTTCCTCCAGGAATTCCTTTGGAAGTTCCTCCAGAAATTCCTCCGGAAGTTCCTCCGAAAGTTTCTTTCAGCAAGTCTCCGGAAGTTCCACCAGGAGCTCCTCCGGAAGTTCCGCCAGGAGTTCCTCCGGAAGCTCCGCCAAGAGTTCCTCCGGAAGTTCCGCCAGGAATTCCTCCAGAAGTTCTACCAGCGATTCCTCCAGGAATTCCTCCGGAAATCCTCCAGGAACTCCTCCGGGAGTTCCTCCAGGAATTCCTCCGGAAGTTCTTCCAGAAATTTCTCCGGAAGTTCCTCCAGGAATTCCTCCGGAAGATCCTCCAGGAATTCCTCCGGAAGATCCTCCAGGAATTCCTCCGGAAGTTCCTCCAGGAATTCCTCCGGAAGATCCTCCAGGAATTCCTCCGGAAGTTCCTCCAGGAATTCCTCCGGAAGTTCCTCCAGGATTTCCTCCGGAAGTTCCTCCAGGAATTCCTCCGGAAGTTCCTCCAGGAATTCCTCCGGAAGTTCCTCCAGGAATTCCTACGGAAGTTCCTCCGGAAGTTCATCGAGGAATTCCTCCGGAAGTTCCTCCGAAAGTTCCTCCAGGAATTACTCCGGAAGTTCCTCCTGAAATTCCTCCGGAAGTTCCTCCAGGAATTCCTTTTAAATCTCACATAGAATTTCTAACCCAATTGCCACCCACCACCGAGAATTCTTCTGGAAATATCTCTTGGAGTTTTCCAAGGAATACTTATGGAAATTCAATTGCATGTTCCTCAAGAAAGTTCTGATAATCCATCAATTCTTTCATAAATTAACCTAGAAATCCCCCCAGGTCAACTTTTACAGAAATTACTTCCAAAAGTCCTCATTTTTTTCCAGATTCGTCCATCCAAATTCCGCTCCTAGAAATTCTTTCATAAGTCATTCTGCCTTCTATTCCTCCAGGAGACTCAGTGTAAATTACTTAAAGAATACTTTTCTATGCCCTTCCAGAGATTCCACAATTTTTTTCTCGGAGAATTGCTTCCGTAATCTATTTTTAAATTCCTTAAGATCCTGGATATTTTTTGAGGAAATGTTCGAAGGAGTTCCCCAAGTAACCATGAAGCTATATATGCTTGTAAAAAACACAGCCCTAAAAGTTGACTTAAAGTGGAAAAGGGCAATTATAAGACCGAAATAATGGTTCATTACTTTGGCATGTTGAAATAAAGCACTAGTAATGCATCGCTGCATTCGTACTACTGATTTAGAGTATCGTTGTCTGACAGTTGATAAATAAATGCAACAACACATCGTTAAAACAGATCTAATGCAATTAGCATTTAGCATGCCGATTTGTGATTGATATACGTGCAATATTGTAATGCTTGGTGTTACTTGGGATCTTGGATGAATCAATGATGAAGATTCTGAAGAAAATCGCAAAGGAATTGTTGGTTGCATAGCATTAGAAAATTTGGGATAAATTCATGGAAAATTTTTCGCTGCGATTTCTGATTCATATCGCTATGAAAAAATTGTCGAGAAAAAAAATCTGAAACAGTTCCGGTAGAAGCTCGAAAAGTAATTTCTGGTATGAATAACTATAGAAAATTTTAGATTAATTATTGAAATAATTTCGAGAGTGTCCAAAATGCACGTTGAAACTGTTGAAAGCCTTTATTAAAATAATAAACCTATGAAAATATAGTAATATAAAAATATAAAAATATTAAAATATTAATATATAAAAGTATAAAATAAAAAAAATATAAATATATAAAAATATGAAAATTTTAAAATTTTAAAATATAAAAATAAAAAAATAAAAAAATATACAAATATAAAAATATAGAAATATAAAAATATAAAAATGTTAAAATATAAAAAAAATAAAATAGAAAAATATAAAAATGTTAAAATATAAAAAAATAAAATATAAAAATATAAAAATATAAAAATATAAAAATATAAAAATTTAAAAATTTAAAAATATAAAAATATAAAAATA
Source organism: Armigeres subalbatus (assembly GCF_024139115.2). NCBI lineage: Eukaryota > Metazoa > Arthropoda > Insecta > Diptera > Culicidae > Armigeres > Armigeres subalbatus. The sequence goes on along the minus strand of NC_085140.1, from coordinate 200,745,545 downwards.
TAAAAATATAAAAATATAAAAATATAAAAATATAAAAATATAAAAATATAAAAATATAAAAATATAAAAATATAAAAATATAAAAATATAAAAATATGAAAATCTAAAAATTTTAAAATTTAAAAATTTGAAAATATAAAAATATAAAAATAGAAAAATTAAAAATATAAAAATAAAAAAATATAAAAATATGAAAATAAAAAAATTAGGCCGTTACAAATATTTAATTGACTTTTTGTCCTACTAGTCTCCGAAAGTTCAAGGGGGGGGGATAATAAAAAATAAATATTAAAATGAAAAAAATCAAAAAACTCCTCGGATTTGTTAAAGAATGTTTTGAAAATCCTCAAAATTATCCGAATTTTATTTTGTTGCCCCCTCAAAATATCATTTTTTGGCGAAAAAAATCCGAGGGGGGGGAGACAAAATGGATTTTAAATATTTGTATCGGCCTTATAAAAATATAAAAATATAAAAATATAATAAAAATATAAAAATATAACAAAATAAAAATATATAAATTCAAAAATATAAAAATATAAAATATGCAAATATAAAAATATAAAAATATATAAATATAAAAATATAAAAATATTAAATTATAAAAATATAAAAATGAAAAATATAAAAATACAAAAATATAAAAATATAAAAACATGAAAATATAATAAAATTATTTTCAATGTTTGTTTTTAATTATTTTAATTTTCATTTTTAGTTTTTATTGTTTATTTTTCAACTTTCTTTTTCGCATTCATTTTCAGTTGTAAATATCTGATTTTTAATATTAATTTATCTTGTTTGATATGACCTTACCGTTAAACTATTATTTTATATCACTCTCAGACAGGAAACAACAGAGGATAATTTTGGTAGCACTCCTATTCCCGTCCTAAGCGTTCATTACACAGGCGCATCCCAATCAAACGGCTTAGTTGTTTACACATCATCACTGGAAACCTTTACCTACTATGCAATTCGTAACTAGTAATTCGGGACGGTAGTAAAGATGCTGCTCAAATGGTTGCTCTCCCTACCGCTTTTGTGATCTTTAAAAAGTTTACCTTTGACACGTCGACACCTCCGTACAACTCATGTTTTGCTAACTATCCAATCGCTTGTTATTAACGTGTGCTTCCGATTCCGGAAGGGTACCTGTAATAGATTTTCGCCGTTCACATCGGCTGGGGCAGAGCACTAAATGAATGAACAACATACCTGCGGAACCATATTGTTTTCTTATCGACGAACGGGTACCTTCGCAAGAAAGCAACGAACTCGCGAACTGCATTATTTTACCTGTGGAATGAAAGTAACTTGTAAATCAAGCATCAAGCACCTGAGTTTCTCGAACGCATCAAATTTTGCACTTCCACGGCTGACAATAAAATGGATGCTTACCTGCGGTATTGTTTTTCTCACCCTCATGATGAATATTCGATCTGCACTTTAGCACGAACTGTTGTCAGCAAATGAGCGATGGACACTGCACTAGTTCTAGTTCACATTTTTACAAATAAATACAGTTTTAAAAGTATATTGTTGATCGCCGATCACTGTCGTTCATCGCAAACAAAAAAGTGAAAATGGCTGTCAGTTGGCTACTGTGTTGTTGTCGAGTATGCCGCAATTTTTGAAGCGATATTACGTTGATTTCTGTAATATTATATATTATTGTGAACCAGCATGATGTGCAGCATTTTGAATGTACTAAATTGTTGAAAAATATGGTCAATTTTATGCTTTAATGACGTAACCGAGAGATGATTATTCTCAATCAGATTTTACGGGTAGCGATGTAATAAAGCGTTGAAGTGACGTGATAATACGTAAAATCACCAATTACATCAATTTTTTGGGTGCGTTTCGTAAAATTGCGTCGCTGCATTTTAATATTTTTTTTGCTGTGTAGCTGAAATCATGGGCAATATTGCAAAATATTGACGGATCGCCTGTTGAATGAACTTTATTTCACTGCTTTTATCGGTTCGTTGGAGCTTTTGTAGTACGGTATCCAAATTTTCCCAGCAATCTTTGGAAAATGGACTATTTTTGTAAATAGCATAACTGGCCTCATTATCCATGTCCATTATCTGGCCTGCCTCTGCGGCAAAAGACTCATCAAATATTGCTCTACAGTGTTCAAACATGACCACCTCTCTAGACCGCTTGTTTCATTGTGTTCTTATCCGCAAGTATGATTGTTACCAAATTTCGAAATAGCATCAGGAAATGTTCATATTGTTTTTACATGAACGATGTGTACCAATAGCACATTAACTATTTCGCGCAGTTCCTTATTTGTTATGAACTCTTCTGTATCTCTGTGTACTAGTTTCATAGTAAAAAATAAAAAGTAATGTCGCATCAGATTTGACGCGCATCATCGTCATTGTCACCGTTGTAAATAGGATGTTTTATTACATCTGGATGACGTAGTAAAAAGTTGACGTACTTGATATTTTGTCTTCAAAATGAAACGAAGTAATCCATTTTCGACGTAATATTTTTGACGTAATTGAATATACGACGTAAAAACCGGACGGAATGAATTCCGCTTCCGGCAGCGGGGTTTGGGGAATTCGGATTATTTCTTTCATGCTGGAAAATACACGTTCAGGAGAAAGAATTCCAGATTTTATTGATTTTTGTCGCATTTTTGCCTTTCTCGTATACTAAGTATACGTAAAGGCTATATGTTCACTCCAAAAACAAACTTTTTATAGAAGGCTCGGAGACCCATAGTGTTGTATACCAATCGACTCAGCTCGACGAATTGAGGTGATGTGTGTGTGTGTATGTGTGTGTGTATGTGCGCACCAAAAGAGCAAAAAGTCTCGCTCACTTTTTTTGGACTTACCCTTGACTGATTTCTTCGCAGTATTCTGCCCCATTGTTTCCTATTGAAAATTGGCCGGTTCGGACTATGGGCTTGGGAGTTATGGCCAAAATACTTTTTCTCATAAAAAAGCGCGTAAAAAAGTCTCGCTCACTTTTTTTGTACTTCCCCTTGACCGATTTCTTCCCAACAGGTTGCATTTGACGCAGTATTCTACCCCATTGTTTCCTATTGAAAATTGGCCGGATCGGACCATGGGCTTGAGAGTTATGACCAAAATACTTTTTCTCATAAAAAAGCGCGTAAAAAAGTCTCGCTCACTTTTTTTGTACTTCCCCTTGACTGATTTCTTCGCAACAGGTTGCATTTGACGCAGTATTCTACCCCATTGTTTCCTATTGAAAATTGGCCGGATCGGACCATGGGCTTGAGAGTTATGACCAAAATACTTTTTCTCATAAAAAATTTCGTAAAAAAGTCTAGCTCACTTTTTTGTACTTCCCTTGACTGATTTCTTCGCAACAGGTTGCATTCGACGCAGTACACTGCCCCATTGTTTCCTATTGAAAATTGGCCGGATCGGACTATGGGCTTGGAAGTTATGGCCAAAATGCTTTTTCTCATAAAAAAGCGCGTAAAAAAGTCAGGCTCATTTTTAATGCACTTACCCTAAACAGATTCCCTCACAGCAGGCTGCATTCGACGCAGAAACTTGTCTCATTATTTCCTATTGAAATTGGCCCGATCGGACAATGGGCTCAGAAGTAATACCCCAAATATCTTTTTTTTACCGCACGAGAAAGGCATCATCACCGCTAGGTGGATTAATCTGGGTTTTTTGTTTCTACATCTAATTATTAATACTTTAACCCAGTTTTTTATTTGGATTATAGCTAGAAAGTTTCAGTTTTAAATTCTATATTTTGAAATTCAATTTTAAATACAAATTCTGATTTTTATTTTGAAATTAATATTATTAATTTTGATTTCCTAATTTTAATGTTTACATTTTGTTTTTAGTTTCTAATTATCAATTTTTAAATTCTATTTTCAATTTTCATTTTTTTTTTCATTTCACCCAAAAATCCCTCCAAAAATATTTCCAGGAATTTCTTAGAAGGATCATCCAGAAAGTTTCTTGAGGAATCCCTCCGGAAGTTTGTAACGTTTTACGTTTTTTGCCGTTTTAAATTTAGGAGCCGTACACTTACTACGTATAGTGTTCGAATTTAAAAGATGAATTTGAGTCAGTGTAGAGTTCGCTATAAATTATATGAATCTTGTCTACCAACACCAATGTGATTCAATCGAAGAATTATTGTTACAAATATGCAAAACTTATAAAAGATTAAAGAAGCCATGAGAGAGCCTCTTTTTGGCTATCAGCTATCGACTTATCAACAAGTGTTTATCATCAGTCTGTTTAAGAAAACCCCTAGAAAAACCAGGAGGGTGAAACCCCTGTCATCCGCGGTACAATGGCACTCTACCCAACATCGTTTTTGGTACTTCTGTTTTTGGTACCCAGTTTCTGGGTGGTATACCCTAATTCAGCTGCTCGTTTTGGGTGATGGGCTCGTATGTAGTTGGTGCTTATTATCGGCAATAAAGTTTTCCTGACAAAAACTAGCAATTAGTTGTGATTTATCGAGTCTTTTGTGTTTGTATAGCTATTTTATGTCGAAAAATAACACGTCGATACCTCCGAAACTTTCTTATCGTGAATGAAACGGAATTAAAACAAAAACATTGTGCGCTATATTGAATGAATGATGGGTAGGCGAATTAGCCACCTCTTCAGTCCCCTGAGAAAAACCCATCTACTGGTATTCTCCACTTCACTACTTTGTTCATTCGTTGGTTGCACCTCCCCAGTCGGATACTACAATTTGGCGACGAGACAACCGGACATCAAAGAACTATAGTCGAAGGTAAAGGCTGTCAGTTGTATGGCAGTTCAGTACAAGGACAGAAGGCTTCGCGGTAAGATCGATTCGGGTGTGTTCGACGGGGAAAATCATCAACCTATAAGTTTGCGGAGTTATTTTTTTCTCTCCAAACAAAATCTGGTAATCTTTAGTTCGTGAATTTAAAGTAAGTAGATTGCTTGAACTAGTGGATTTGGTAGTGTGAATCATTTTATTTGTTAAAAAGAAAAACTGTGTGGTTCAGTGACTGTGGCAAACAAAATTTCTACAATCCGCCATTTTGCTTAGATGCATTGATTCTTATGAAGAAAAGCTTTGTTCTATTCTTAACACGACATTCAGCTGAAGAATTAATTGATTAAGAGTGTTTTTTTTCTATATAATTATTCAGTTGGTCTGGTAGTGTTTGAAATCCGGTGGCGTCCTACGAACACCTGGTCGGGTAATTAAATCGACGTCATTATACACAGTGCTACACAAAACCAGCGAAATCAATTATCAGCAGTGAAGGGTGCCCTTGCAGGCAGTTATCAGCCTATCCGTAGGCAGAACAAAGGATACAAGCCAGCAGTAAGATATCCACGTTTCTACAGCAGTGAACGAGGCCATCGCTCCTTGTTGTTTCATCGACGGATTGGTTGGTGAGTTGGCAGATTAACCGGTGAGTTTTTCACGATTCGTTTAATAAGCCAGGAACAATAGTGTGCTCATAGAATTTTTTTTTGTGATTTTCTTTCATTTTCTTTCGACTGTGATCTACATATTTTAATACCTGTATTGCAAAACTTTTTACTGCATTGTTTTCAAACTTGCCTTTGTGTATGTAATTAATTCATTTTTCTGGCCTTTGTTGGCTTCTTTTGTCACATTTCTATACATCAGATTGGGCTTTCTAAAAATGTCTTTATCGGGCATGGCCACAATGATTGATTGTTTTGTGATTGGGTAGATCGACTTGCTTATTGCTTTGAAGCTAATGGTGTTGCTGATGAAATGAAGAAAGCGCATTTAATCACACTGGGGGGACCAGTAATGTATACAGAACTTAAATTGTTGTATCCAAATGGAGCTTTATCCACAGCTGCTTATGCGGATATTGTAGCAAAATTGAAGGCGCGACTCGACAAAGCAGAGCCAGATGTGATACAACGTGCCCAATTTAATTCAAGGATTAGACAACCCGGAGAAACCTTAGAAGATTTTGTGTTGGCATTAAAACTTCAAGCCGAATTTTGTGGCTTCGGCGATTTTAAAAATATGGCATTAAGGGATCGCATAGTAGCGGGTGTTAATGACAAAGCCCTCCAACAACGGCTGCTCAATGAAGATAAGCTGACGTTGGAGACGGCTGAAAAGATTATAACAACGTGGCAGATAGCCGAAACTAACGCTAAAGTTTTGGGAAATAGGGAAACTGCTTGGGATCACATAGCTGCTTTGAAAACAGCGGACCCTAACACCACAAGGACAGCAATGAGAAAACTAGCTGCAACATTTGAATTGAGCAAACAGGGTGAGCATTCGAGAGGTCCTATTAAAAGTCGTTTGGGCTTTAGACAGTCGCCAGGGCGTCAGGGATATTATCAGAGACAACAAAATGTATGGCGCAGACCGAGACCGTTGCAGTTGGAAGCTTGGGAAAATCAGGACCACAGAAGAACAGCACGTTTCTCAAATTTCACGTGTGACTACTGTGGCATAAAAGGACACATAAAAAGGCGCTGTTTCAAATTGAAAAATTTGAAAAGGAATGCTGTAAATATGGTAGAGACCCCGAAGCTTGTTTCATCGGTGGACGACGATATGCAGGATTTGATAAATAGAATGACTATGAAGGACTCGGATACGGAGGAAGAAGACATGGATGAAGGTGAGAACGAATTAAAAAACTTTGAATGCATGAATATTACATCGATTAACAAAATAAATAACCCGTGTGTATTAGAGTTAACTATTGACAAGCAAATGCTTAGTATGGAAATCGATTGTGGGTCCGCAGTCTCTGTGATAAATAAACGACAATATTTTTCTAAATTTGACAAGCCTTTACATAAATGCAATAAAAATTTAGTGGTAGTAAATGGATCCAAATTAGACGTTCTTGGAGAAGCAATGGTTGCGGTTAAATTCAAGGGAAAAGAGTGGTGTTTAAAATTAATAGTTTTGAATTGTGATAATGATTTCATACCGTTGTTGGGCCGGACTTGGCTGGACACTTTATTTCCGAAATGGAGAAATTTTTTTTCGAATTGTGCAGTGATTAATAGTATGGTTACCGATAGCAATGATACAGTGGTTAATGAATTAAAACAACAGTTTTCCAATGTTTTTGTGAAAGATTTTTCAACTCCAATCGTAGGTTTTAAAGCTGAGTTAGTATTAAAGACTGAAGTCCCTATTTTTAAAAAGGCATACGATGTTGAGGGACAAAGTTGACGAATATTTGAACAAATTAGAAAAAGAAAAAGTTATAACCCCTATTCAAACTAGCGAGTGGGCTTCACCAGTCATAATTGTTATTAAAAAAAATAATCAAATTAGACTGGTGATAGATTGTAAAGTGTCTATAAACAAAATGATAATTCCCAACACATATCCATTGCCAATTGCACAAGATGTGTATGCAAGATTGGCAGGATGTAAGCTGTTTTGCGCCCTTGACCTCGAAGGTGCATATACTCAACTAGAGCTTACAGATAGGTCAAAAAAATTTATGGTTATTAATACACCTAAAGGGTTGTATACTTACAATAGATTACCGCAAGGGGCTTCATCGAGTGCTGCTATATTTCAGCAGATAATGGATCAGATTCTACATGGTATTGAAGGAGTTTATTGTTATTTAGATGACGTGCTAATTGCCGGAAAGAATTATGAAGAATGTGTTTTTAAATTGCATGAAGTTTTGAAAAGGCTATCGAAGGCAAATATCAAGGTAAACCTAGATAAATGTAAATTTTTTGTGAAAGAACTTGATTTCCTAGGACATGTGATTAGCCAGGATGGACTACGGCCATGTCCCGACAAAATTTCTACAATTAAGAGTGCAAAGGTGCCACAAAATGTTACTGAGTTGAAGTCTTATTTGGGGCTAATTAATTATTATCAAAAATTTATACCAAATCTCTCTGCAAAACTGTATTATTTATACAATTTATTGAAAAAAGATGTGAAATTTGTTTGGGATAGTAAATGTAATCAAGCTTTCGAGGATTCTAAAAACGCACTTCTGGCAACTGATTTACTTGAGTTTTATGACCCGAACAAACCATTAGTAGTTGTATCTGATGCTTCAGGATATGGTCTTGGAGGAGTAATTGCTCACATAGTAGATGGACTGGAGAAACCTATAAGTTTCACCTCCTTTTCTCTTGATAAATGTCAAAAATCGTACCCTATTCTTCATTTGGAGGCTCTAGCCTTAGTATGCACCATTAAAAAATTTCATAAATACCTCTACGGAAAGTTTTTCTCAGTTTATACAGATCATAAACCGTTAGTAGGCATTTTTGGGAAAGAAGGCAAAAATTCAATGTTTGTTACTAGACTTCAGAGATTTATTTTAGATTTGTCCATTTATGACTTTGAGATAAATTACCGCCCATCTGCCAAAATGGGAAACGCGGATTTCTGTTCTCGTTTCCCCTTACCTCAATTGATTCCAAAAGAGATATCTGCTAATTTTGTTGGAAGTATCAATTTCAGTAAAGATGTTCCCTTAGACCACACGAGAATTGCTACTGCAACCAAAAATGATAATTTTTTGTCGAAAATACTTTTTTTCATGAGAAATGGTTGGCCGGAAAGGATAGAGAAGCATTTTTCTGGAGTTTTTGCAAATCAACATGAATTGGAAATAATAGATGACTGCCTACTATATCAAAACCGCGTGATGATTCCCGAAGACTTACAACAAGCGGTTTTGAAACTGCTCCATGGGAATCACGCAGGGATCGTAAAAATGAAGAGACTTGCAAGGCAGTCAGTCTACTGGTTGGGTATTAATTCACACATAGAAGATTTTGTAAAAAAATGTGATGAGTGCAATAGTATGGCGGTTATTCCGAAGCATAGAATTGAATCTGAATGGATTCCAACAACTAGACCGTTTAGTAGGGTTCATGTGGACTTTTTTCATTTTTCCGCCCATACCTTTTTACTAATAGTTGATAGCTACTCAAAGTGGGTAGAGATAGAATGGATGAAGAGAGGCACCGATTGTGAGAAAGTACTTAAGAAACTGGTGGCGTTTTTCGCCAGATTCGGCCTACCGGATGTGCTGGTCTCGGATGGTGGTCCTCCATTCAATTCAGCTTCATTTATATTTTTTCTCGCAAAACAAGGTATCAAGATATTCAAGAGCCCTCCTTATCATCCAGCCAGCAACGGTCAGGCGGAGAGATTTGTGAGAACGGTGAAGGACGTGTTGAAGAAATTTCTACTGGATCCTGAGCATTGCGAATTAGATCTAGAAGATCAGATCAACTTATTTTTGATCAATTATAGGAATAATTCATTGACGATGGATGGACATTTTCCATCCGAAAAAGTGTTTGCCTATTTACCAAAGACATTAATTGACCTCCTAAATCCCAAAAGGCATTATAAAAAACTTTTAATAAAATCAACTGATACCTAATGAGGATAACCAAATAAAATTTGGTTCTAAGAGAATACTGAGAGATCCTCTTGGTGATCTGATGGAGGTGACGTGATCTGGTATCAGAATCATAAGTCTACCCATCCGGCTAAATGGCTAAAGGCAATTTTCCTAAAACAAATCTCCAAAAACTTATTCCAGGTGCAAATTGGAAACGTCATAGCCACGGCGCACAGGACGCAAATTAGGATATCGGAAGCTCCACGAATATAAATGCGCCCAAATATGGTGGTACCCAGCCGAAGACCTGTAGCTGCAACCGATGAGCCTAACGAGTTTGTGTGCAATCCAATGGATCGATTAGATGGGTGTAATAGTGATAACAATAACAAGAAAAAAGCAACTTCTGTTAAAAGGAAAAAACCTGCCGACTGGGTGGATCAATCACCTCGGCGTTCTAAAAGAGTAAGAAAAGAAAGAAGAGATAATGCTTTTGTATACATTAAGTGATTTGAATTGTTTTTCTGATAACCAATAAGAGTAAACTTGAGAGGAAATATTTTTCCTATCGAATAAGAAAAAAAAAGTGTTCTGAATAAAAGTTTAGAGTCAAACTGAAGAAAGAATTAACTAATTTCGAGTTAGGGTAAGAAACAGCTAAACGGTGGAGGAGTTATAGTGTTCGAATTTAAAAGATGAATTTGAGTCAGTGTAGAGTTCGCTATAAATTATATGAATCTTGTCTACCAACACCAATGTGATTCAATCGAAGAATTATTGTTACAAATATGCAAAACATATAAAAGATTAAAGAAGCCATGAGAGAGCCTCTTTTGGCTATCAGCTATCGACTTATCAACAAGTGTTTATCATCAGTCTGTTTAAGAAAACCCCTAGAAAAACCCATCTACTGGTATTCTCCACTTCACTACTTTGTTAATTCGTTGGTTACACCTCCCCAGTCGGATACTACACTACGTAAGCATTTTTTCTGGGATTTTCGGACCCCCCCCCCCCTTGTAAGATTTTTTCCATACAAAAGATTTTTTATTTATATGGCGCGTAAGATATTGACAGACCCCCTCTCCCCCCATAAGTGCTTACGTAATATGTGTACGGCCCCTTACGTAAATTTCTGTAGCTTCAGACGTTTTTATCTTTTTAAGCAAAATCAAGTGTAAATAAATTTTGGAAATAGTTTTTTCGTGTCGTCTATGTTAGTTGAATTCAATATTTGTAGCTTTTGACGTTTTTTTTTCTTTTTAGTAAAATAATGTTCATATTCAAATTAAATTCGATACGTGTCAACGAGAAAGCAATTAGTCGACATGGTTTGTGTCTCGACTAAATGTTGTGATTTTGGTAGGGTTTGGGTCACCGTGAACTTTTATATCGTTAATTTGCAGCCCCCTAAAACGGCTGTCATCGGCATACAATGCGACTGAAGCCGAAAACTTGGTGCTAAACTTGGTGCTAGCTGTCAAGTTGTGGCTTTAAGCACGGAACACAGTGACGCATGTGGTAATATCGCTTGAGGGCAGATCTAATTCGAATAAAAAAATAAACATTTTTTCATTTTAGGCTATTTATCTCTAGAACTGATTCGTTTATTTCCAAGGAATGTAATTGTCTCTGAAAAATGCGAAAAACAAGCGACAAAAGAGAATAGCGATAACTCTTTGTCCTCATCTGCAGAGGATAAAGACATTGTTGCGTTCCATTTTATTTGCAACAAACATGGAGAGGTAATTGTTGAGAACTTTTCAAACTGCGATAACTCGTATATTTCAGAAGTAAAACACAAATCATGTGTACAGATGGTTAAGTTTATGTCTAAGCTACGATAACTGATACTGATTTAACCAAAAACATCATCGAAAACCGACTATTTCTCAAAATGAGCGGCAGGCGATCATTGTCCTATTCTGTTGCAGTTTGGGACAAACGCTTATAGCGAGTTGAGTTTGTCCCAACATTTACAAGAGAGGACAATGTTGTTGTCATTGGCAATGTTGTTATTTTACATTCCTTGTTTATTTCAGATACACCTAACCCAAACCTCGAAAAAATGCTTACGTAATTAGTGTACGGCCCCATATATAAACAGTTTGATAGATGTCTTAAGGAACTTGAGAATAGTTGTCATTGTGACAAATAGTGGGCTATACGGACTTATTAACATTAGAAAGCCTTTAATTCCTAATGCATCTCCCTGTTTGAAAACCAATTTTCGAAAATGGAAAAAAAATAAAGCAGGCAAACCAACTGACCTTTCCCGTCAGTTTTTTTTTGTTGGCATGTAAAAAATGGGACGTTTAAGTTTATGATATATATATATTAGTATGGAAATCTAATTAACTTTCTAAAAATAGCCAAAAACTGCAAACAAAAATTCTTTTTTGAGATCTTTGGTAGCGACATGCTTTATTTGAGTGCAAATTAATTACGAAACTGCCTGTTCACGGCATTGCGGCGCCTAGCTTTCACTATGAAATCGAACGCGCACTTCATTTAGATTGAAGTACATCGAAAAACAAACCTGAAAAAAAAATTTGGAAGTCATTCTTATCATGATCAACAATTCATTTTGTTATTATTTTTCTGCAAATCTATTTATATTTTTTCAAAGCACATTTTTGACAGCTGCCGCAGCCAAATTCCCTTTTTGCGGGTGGTTTAAAAAGGTTTTCAATTTACTCTTATAGAAGGCTTATAGTGGTTATCTAGATAGGGCCACTTGATCATATCATACTCTTATAGTGGTCATCAAAAGGTTGCCGTTTAAAAGCTGGTTTTATTAGTAGATCTTTCAATTTGATCTTGAAAACCATTCCTATAGCGGAATAAAACTTGGAATGTTACTTGAGTTGGGCTTCAAAAAACTATTATTCTGTCAACACATGAATGATCCAGTTTAAAGCAAAACTCCAGTTTAAAGCAAAAACAATGCGATATCCACTTACAGTTGGATCAGATCAAATGCAAAGAAAAAAGATTTTCCTTAGAAATAGCCGCGGTTCCAACAGTTTTCAAAAAAGAACTATCGATGACTCGTAAGATGTTTAAGTAGAATAAATTATCTTAGTTTCGACGCTCTTCTGGATCCACATTATAGTGAACTCAAGTTTATAACCAAAGAGTTTATGCGTCAAGATCAAATAGATTAACTGGTGTCGTCAAACTAAAGAGTATACACCTATAGGTGTGAACGCTGTCTCATCGCAAGTAACATGTTAAGCTTTATTCCGATCTAAGAATGGTTTTCAAGATCAATTTATAAGATCTAACAATAAAACCGAGTAATACACGGCAACCTTCTGATGACCACTATAAGAGTAAGATATTGCCAAGTGGCCCTCTCCAGATAACCACTATAAACCTATTATAAGAGCATTTAGAAACCCCTTTTAAACCACCCGCAAAAAAGGGAATTGGGCTGCGGCAGCTGTCAAAATGTTGCTTTAAAAAAGAGAAACAAAACTTTGCAGAAAAATAATAACAAAATGGATTGTTGATGAAAATTATGATGATGATGACAAAATAATATTTTATTTCAGGTTGTTTTTTCGATTCGGTACCATTGAAAAGAAGTGCGCTTCCGATTTTATGGTCAAATGTTGTGAAAAAAATAAGGTTGAACACCACGCGCCGGCCATATAACGTAGTTCAGGGAAATAAATCGAAAAGATTGATTACCACAACATCTAGGATGTCCACTAAATCGATTAGTATTTTTGCCAAAACTATTAATTAATAAAATTATTTATCGGTAAAAGTATGATAAGAGGTAAAAATTTCGATAAACTATGCATTTCAGTGATATATTTCACTGACTGCGAAATGTTTTTCTTTTTCCAATATGGCCATCATGGAATTTGATCAGAAAATTTTTGCTTTCATAAAACACCGTCATAAACTCTTCTTATGGGGGAAATTCATTTGACCACATTATGACCAAAAATTGTAGCTTTATTCGAGCATTGAAAATTGGATTTATTACGCTCTTCATCACTACCATAGATCTGTTCATATGGTCAATAGGCATTTGACGTTTGAAGCTTTTTTCAGCAGATTTATGGGAGGTTTATTGATAGCAATAAGAGCGCCAATAAAACTGAGCAATCAGCTTGGTGATTGCTGTCATAAGTCCGCAATAAGAATTAGATAAATCCAAGAAGCATGGAAATTGTTACTTGGGATATATCAAAGTGAAAGTTCAAAAATAAATAATAAAAAACCATGCTTGCAAGTACATTTACTTTTGATAGATTTATGTTTTGATGGTTTTTCTGGGCGGCACCAGCCTTTTTCAAGACCGGGAGTTTTTTAAACCTTCAAACTGGCACTTTCAAGTTTAATTCGATAAATGAGATTGTGTTTCAATAAATTGTGTGTTTTCATTCGGATTCTGATAAACTTTAGTCCTTGTAAACACACTGTGAAACCATATTAAATTTCCAGTTCAGGCATCCGTAAATTGTCAAAATCGGATGATAATTGACAGAGTTACAATATATTTATTTAATTTCACCCAAAATTTGCTTCTCCAAGTTAATTTGGTCATGTACAACACTTTACTAGTGCTAATGGCCGCCATAATCGAACTTTTAATAGCGTAGAAACAGTTTGAAGTTTGGCTTGTGTCGTTTGATATGTTTCCATCATCATAATGCTTAATTCATGATGATGGTGATCGCTGCGATGTCGAGCAACACAAACCAAACGTTAAATATACTGCACCGTACTTGAACATAAGTTAAATTTTGGCAGTAAACGGCAGCGAACAGATTCGACGCCATCGTTCTGAACCGGTTCGCCGCTATCGCGCCGGCGAAACCCAGCAAGTCGACGAAGAAGAAAACCTGCGCAGGTATGTGACTAGTGTGTAGACATGGCCATGATCTAGATAAACATCCCTAGTAACATTTTGGTTTCATACTAGTTTTATCACACTCTTGTAGAGTAAATAATGGTCTTCAAGAGCGTTATAAAACCTAAAATGTTACTTGGGATTTCCATTTCCGTACCAATTCCAAATGTGTTCAACCCGAAACAAATAAACCCCATGAATTGTAAGTTAGAAGATCGAGTAGTTTTTTAGTTGGAGTAATCGCTGAGAGATCACTCCGTTCGCTTTTCCGTTCTGTTCCGTTGACTACTTTGATCGTTCGCTTAAGCAAATTTGCATAATTTCTGCCGGGATTTGTTGGCGGGTTGGAAGAGTTTGAGAGTAACGTAACTTGGGAGGTGGCCAAGTTGGAGAAGCACTTGGTGCAAAGCAATATTTTAAGTTTCAGCCAGCGACCGTTCGAGTGACCCTTGAGGAGAGAAATCGAGTATTAGTCGGGCAAAAGAACTCGACCGGTGGTCTTCCGGAGCCCGGAAGTGGCGCTCAAGCTACCGGTTATTAATAAACCTCGTGCTGAAGCTACGAACGGTTACAAGTTTCTTCAGGAATCCCTCCGGAAGTTACGTCAGGAATTCCTCCGGAAGTTCATCCAGAAATTTCTCCGGAAGTTCCTTCAGAATCTGGGTTTTTATCCGACGTTTCGGACCTGAAAAAAACGCTAGTTCAGCGAAATCAGTAACGCATACTAAAAAACAGGGTATTTCAGGACGTTGAACCACGGATACATAATTTTATGCTTCCGTTGTTGAAGTGTAGACGTGTTATAAGCCATTTATTCAGTTACAAAAATATTTGTAGTGACATAAATAAATTTACCTGTGGGACCCACTTACCCCTTCAAACGGGGCAAGTGGGACCTATTCTGCTTTATACTATCGAACGAAACTAATTTAAAGAATGTAGATATAATGTTCATGAAATTTCTGAGTCGTAGTATTTCAGATCATTGATGGAGGTTTATTGCTTGTCAGACTTTTGTTTTTGCAAAAAAAAGGTATGACAATGCTAGCAGATATAAAACAAGACAACAGCCGGTTTACTGTTTAATTGGCTATTGTCTGGCTTTCCAATAGCTTACTTTCTTACCAAATGTGTTAGATGGAAGAGATGAGCAAATCTTTGTTCACTTTTCGAATGAATGTTTCTCTGTTTAGAACACAAATTATTACATAAATTAGAACTTCCAAAGAAACGGTTTTATTTAGGCGATGCGCAGTGTTGTAAATTTGTAATAGAACGAAATGGCCGATTTATGTCTTAAGCACTTTATTTATCTGAAAATCTGTTAATCTGATGCGATGTTTAAAAATAACAAAACACAAGAAAAAACCTGTTGATCTATTATAGAATAAATAGATTGTTTGCACTGTAAACGGAAAATTTCGCATAGTTATAACCATTGCTCTTTTCCATGAGGAAGATAATTTCCAGAAAGTAAAATACACATTTGGTAAATCAACTGTACACTACTTCTTAACAACGAAATCAACGATATCAACTGCATTTGATTCAGATCCATATGATATATGAGTGGCGAAGTTATTTTTCACTAGAAAACAATCTAAAAACAGGTAAAATGGCTCTATCGAAAATGTTTTTCAAATATGTCCCACTTGCCCCATGTATGTTAAAACTTAAGGGCAAGTAAAAATTGCAGATTTTGGCTTTAATAAAAACTTTTAAATCGTTTTCGATGTCACACAATTATTTAATTGCTCAAAATATTCACTTTCCACATCAGTGATGAATTTAGAAACGACTATTTTGTTGGAAATCCATTAAATTAAAATAAAAGTAATAGATTTTGCCGGTAGTTTAAAGTCATGATTAAATAATACATTAGTATGGTGCCACAAATGGTTTTGATTCCACATTTTTTTTTTGTCAGGTGAATTCGTTGATAATTCTGCTTCATCTTTCTAGAACATTGTTACCATTAAAATCGTTCACCGATTAATCGGCAGCCATAGTACCCACTTACCCCGTATTTTCACTTACCCCGGGGTACCTTACTGCAAAGAACAAGAAACACTGATTGTAACAGGCGCACTCACAGTATACTGCAGTAACCTGGCAAAGTGACGTATACGCCATTTTTCCAAAATGGTGTTAACGAGTAGTATTCATCGTACTCTTTAACAGAAAAATGGAAATCATGTATGTTGTAAAATGGCGCATACGTCACTTTTTCAGATTACGGCAGTGTAGGTGGTCTTCATAAATTTTATTTACATCGCCCCCTCTATTTTTCGGTAGGGGCTGCGAAGTTTGAATTCATCCGGACACCAGAAACTATCGTGTAGTACTTTTGGCGCCACTTCTATTCTGTTTGTATCGAACTGTGCTGTGATGGCGTTTCTGTCTGTCTGTTGGCTCTATTACACTATTATTATTATAGAGTTTTGGCACTTCCTCAGCAAGCGTGCTGGGAATTTTCACCTACCCCGGGCAATCTGAATGCCAAAGGGGATTAGGCTCTGTGGATCTCATTCGCCGGTTGACTTAAAATCCTATAATAAACGTTTGCACCGGATGTATTAGTTATGGTGGTTCAGGAATCTTCTTACGATGCTGCAAGTTCCAAGAACCACTGTCTTTTGGATGCTATGGAGGTTATGAAACACTTTCCTTTCGTAAACTCCCAATGCGCTTTGGTCCTCCACGAGCATCGTCCAGGTTTCATGTCCGTAGAGAACTATCGGTCTAATAAGCGTTTTGTAGATAGTCAGTTTGGTACGGCGGCGATCTCTATTCGATCGGAGCGTCTTGCGGAGTAAGTAAGTCCAAAGTACGTACGATTTCCAGATACTATGCGTCTCAGAATTTCTTTGCTGGTTATCGGCGGTCACCAGTGAGCCCAAATACACGAATTCTTCAACCACCTCAATTTCGTCACCACCGATAGAAACTCGTGGTGGGTGGCTTACATTGACCTCTCTAGAGCCTCTTCCTATCATGTACTTCGTCTTCGACGTGTTGATGACTAGTCCAATCCGTTTAGCATCGCTTTTCAGTCTGATGTAGGTTTTCTCCATTCTCTCAAAGTTACGTGCCATAATATCAATGCCGTCGGCGAAGCCAAATAGCTGGACTGACTTATTGAAAATCGTACCACTCGTGTCAATCCCTGCCCTTCGTATTACTCCCTCCAAAGCGATGTTGAAAAGCAGACACGAAAGGCCATCACCTTGCCGTAACCCTCTACGCGTTTCGAAGGGACTCGAGATTGCCCCTGAAACTCGAACTACGCACATCACACGATCCATCGTCGCCTTGATCAACCGTATCAGTTTGTCCGGAAATCCGTTTTCGTGCATTAACTGTCATAGCTGGTCCCGATCGATTGTATCATATACGGCTTTGAAGTCGATAAATAGGTTATGTATGGGCACGTTGTATTCGCGGCATTTCTACAATACCTGAAGTATGGCGAACACCTGGTCTGTGGTAGAGCGTTCACCCATGAATCCCGCCTGGTACTGCCCCACGAACTCTTTTGCAATTGGTGTTAGTCGGCGGCATATAATTTGGGAGAGTACTTTGTAGGCGGCATTCAGCAATGTGATTGCGCGGTAGTTGCTACAATCCAGCTTATCGCCCTTTTTGTAGATGGGACACACGACAGCTCTATTACACTAATTGTTTTTGAATGTGTGAAGTATGCCGGCATACGTACTGCTGAGGTTGTCTGTGTCTGTGCGCTTGTTGACTGTGTTCTGTAAATTCGAGAAAGCACTGTTGAACTCTCATTCCTAAGGTCTCAAATGATACGTGAGGACCTCCTGTAGCCCATAGTGAGATTCGTTCACCTTAGTTTGGTGCCAGAACCTTCGCCTCCAAGGTTTTGTAAGACGCTTCTAGGAATATCGAATACAGGAGGGTACACATAAAAGAATACAGGAGGGTGAAACGCCTGTCATCCACGGTACAATGGCACTTTACCCAACATCGTTTTTGATACTTCTGTTTTTGGTACCCAGTTTCTGGGTAGTATACCCGAATTCAGCGTTCATTTTGGGTGATTGGTTCGTACGCAGTTAGTGCTTATTATCGGCAATTAACTTCTCCTGGTGAAAACTTGCAATTAATTCAGGTACATCGAACCTTTTGTGTTTGTATGGCTTCTTTATGTCGAAAAATAGTACGTCGATACTTGCAAAGTGTTGTTATATGAATTAAACAAAATTAAAACAGAAACATTATACGCCATATTGAAGGAATGGTGAATAGGCGTATTAGCCTTCCCTTCAGTCCCCTGATCGAATATAATTGTAAAATCTCTTGTTTTGACAAACAATCGAGAAAGCACTGTTAAATTTCCATTCCCAAGGTTTCAAACAATACTTTAGGACCTCCTGTAGCCAGTAGTGAGATTCGTTCACGTTACTTTGGTGCCAGAACCTTAGCCTCCAAGGTTTTGTATGAGGTATGACTCTTCCAAGAATATTGAATAAAATTAAATCCTTTGTTTTGACATAAATTCGAGAACGCACTGTTGAATTCCCATTCCTAAGGTCTCAAGCGATACGTTAGGACCTCCTGTAGTCAGGGATATGGTGCGACCCGAAACTCTTTACGTGCAGCACGCACTGTTAGGAGCGAGCACGTTCGGATCGAGAGAGACGAGTAAGAGCAGTTTGTGATCGGAGCTGCTACTGCATGACTTTCGAGCTTTTAACGGGGATTATTTCCCGCTATTGCGTTATATAAAAATATAGTTGATCGGAGAGAATAACTGATTTTAAAAATAAAACAAATATTTCCGAATAACATTCAACTCGAATCGGCTGAGATGTATCTTTAATTTCAGTCATATATGTATAACTACATTGTTTTCACTATAATTAACGTACGTGCTACTGCTCCCGAAATAATGCTTATTTAGAAATAAAGAACTGGACCTGATTTCTTTTTGATTCATTTTTCGCACCGCTCTGAGTATTTAGACAATCCCTGCCTGTAGCCCGTTTTGAGATTCGTTCACCTTAATTTGGTGACAGAACTTTATCCTCCAAGGTTTTTCATGACGTGTTACGAAAGGCTAGCTCAGTGTAAGCTGTTCAGGGTATTTTTGGAAGGACTTACGACCAAACTTCTTCTTACAATAACATATCCGACATTCAAGGATTTTTGTAAAACAAAATAAACACAGACACAGTAATATTTGCACTTAAATCTATATTTTAGCTAACATTATTTGTTTATAAAGAGGGGGGGGGTTCTACATAGCGGCTGGTTCTGGATCCGATGGGGCCCTTGGTTGAGCATGCATGCATTGGTAGAGGAAATTCCTCTGAGGAATCAGGTGAAAACGGATTACCTTGACGTAAGAAGCTGGCGGTGGGAATCTTTGTGTTGTGGATCGACCATCTCGGTGCATGAAAACTGTCTCGGCGTTCCCGTGCTCGCTCACGGGGCGGTAACGCATCGGATATAGGGTATAGCAAGCGGATCAAGCCAACGGGCCTTGCTATACCCGCACCTTCATGACTTTGGTCACCGCTATCAGTGGCGTGTGGCGTGGCAATGACGTCGGGCACATCATCCACCAGCACGGAACTCGCCGAAATCCAAATGGTTTGCTTCAAAGATCCGATCCGAAACTCACGGGCATTGGGTCACAATTCTGCACTACCGACATGTGCTTGTAGACCACCGTCGGAACGACTTTTTTAGTGTTTGTTTTAATTGCTGTAGACGCTTCTAGGAATATTGGAGAAAATTATAAAATCTATTGTTTCGACGTAAATTCGAGAAAGCACCGTTGAACTCCCATTCCTAGGGTCTCAAACGATAAGTAAGGATTTCCTGTAGCCCGTAGTGAGATTCGTTTACTTTAGTTTTGTATGACGCTTCTAGGAATATCGAAGAAAATTGTAAAATCTCTAGTTTGACATAAATTCGAGAAAGCACTGTTGAATTCTTGTTCCTCAGGTCTCAAACGATACGTTACTAATGTTTTTATATGCTACCCGATTGGAAACAATTCAATATTCAATATCCAATTGTTATTTTTTCATTAAAAGGCCCCAAAACCTTAGCCTCCAACAATTTGTAGTTAGCCTCCAAGGAACCTTACAACAGCAAATTATTTTTGGAGGCTAAAAGGAGACTAGCTACAAATCGCTCCACTTCGGCTTTAAATAAACACACAAACATTCGTTTATTTTGATCAACCTTTCAATAAATTCTACAAATATCAGAAAAACAACTTATAGATATATTTTATGTTTCGAATAAATCGCTCAATAGCAACGCCATTTCATACCTGTCGGAACAAGTCCAGATACATGCTATTTTTCATCGCTGGCAGTACATTCCCCACTGGAACACTGCCGCCTCGCTGTGCCTCATTCATTGTTTTTTTTTTAAATTGTTAATTGTTAATTTTCTGAAGTCATTCGATAGAACACCTTTTTCTGAGCTACAAAATATTTGTGTTTGGAAATTTGACTTTTTGGCAGCTAGCTCACAGGTTGACAGTTCGTCCCATAGTAAAATCGAGCTAGGGGTATTCCATACGCGAAATTATTAGGTTTTTTCTAAATTGATTTGAAATAGCTCCCGTGCACCAAAGTTCATAAAAAATGGGGTAGGCTCAAGATATGTAATAATCTCAATACTCCTAAAAACCCAATTGCGGGCCAGGAGATATGGACTGGTGAAAGAGCTTTTGGTTTTAGTGAGTCGAGTAAAAATAAGATTTTAAGACACTTATCCCCACATTACCTGAGAGCCTCCTCAGGTGTCTGATAGCAGATTTCCGTTTACCATTACCCTAATTATAAAATTTTTCAAGACACATTCAGCATAATCTTGCTTTGTAGCGGCACATCTATCTGCGAGGCTAAAGAGGGCCCCATAGATATGTGTATACATATTGAGCATGGAAAACGATTAGTGAACGCAAATCGTGCACCTAAAACTTGTTTCAAGACTTCCGATGATAGAACACTGACCTCGCGGTTGATTTTCCACTAATGCACTTGAGTGGAGGGGTGCTGTCATTTACCACCCCCCCTCACGTTTTACCAACCGGGACGAAACGTATGAATTGTCACGTTCTGCAAATATTTGCAAAAAATTAAAAGCATGCTTCAGCGATTGCCGGAGGCAGAAGCATCGCACAAACGCAAGTGATCAATTTGCGCAAGGCGAACGTTTTTAAAAGCTTCATTCCGTTCTATTGCTATGCAGTATTGCAGTACCGATATGTGATGCAACAGCTCTCGATTGCACCAGTACGGAAGCGAGTTCCTAAGCCGCCTTCAATTTGGTGCTCTCGCTGTGAATAGTTTTCCAGTTATGGCTTCGAATCATTCCAATTTAATTAGCGCAGATTAAAACTTCAGTTTGAACCATAACGAAGGGGAATCACCAAGTGATACATTTTCTAGCGTTAGTGCTCTTGGAATGCATTGAAATTTATTCCCATTGGATAAGTGGCTGTTGTAAAAGTTTCATCCTACTTCAACTCTTGTTGGGATTTAGAATACTTGAATGCGCATGCAAGTCGAGATGGGATGTTCCTTCCTCGCATAAAGCACGTGAACCCCCGGGGCTTGATTTTGTGTGTTCCATTCAAAACAAAACATTATTGGAATTGGTGCTAATTACGCCGGCACATCTTGAACGATAATTGCTTTGAATTTATATCCGATTAAGAGCAGTGCAATTTTCCGGCACTATCTACCTCCAAGCTATTTATTGGCAAAAGTCCAAAGCGAATGGGAAGACTATCCTGTTTACTATTTGTTCCGTTTCCGTTCAGCCATAGTAGGGTTTCTGCGAAGACTAGTTTTCTGTAGATTATAGAGTTCAGCCCCTTATCATTAGGTAGGGTAGGGGGCATTGAAGAGTTCAACTCAAGTGGGTAGTTACTCTGAAGGGCCTCAATCTCGAATAATTCGAGAATAGTCACTAGTGAAAGAAGCGCAGCTGCGTTCTGCAAGCAGTGGCACAACAATGAAGGATTTACCTCGGAAAGCAAATATATTATTTCCTTATTCATCAAACTACCATGCTTATAACAGTAGCATAACGGTGATCTCGGATAATATGAGCAGACTAAAATAAAAACTCTCTCTTAAAAAAGAAATTTTCTATAAAAAAATAAGAAATTGCCAAAAATGAGCAATAAATAAACATAAAATTTCCACAAAATATGCAAAATTTTCACAAACAATTTTTTTCCACAAAACAAAAATAAATTAAAATATGAAAGAAGAATTTTGTATAACGAAATCAAAATGATTCACGGAAAAATACAAAATTTCTAAAAAAAATCAATATTTGCAATAAATAATTACAAAATTGTCCACAAAATATATATTTATTTTCCACAAAAGAATAAAAACTTTCCACGAAAAAATTAATAAAAAGTAATGAAAAATATGAAAATTGAAAATTGCCTTTTATTTATTACTAGCTTTATGTACCCGGCCTTGCTCGGAGTTGCCAGTTTGGTTCGCAGTTTTTTTTTTCACAATCGAAAAATAATAAAACCAATTGATTAACAGGGTTATTGTGTTTACTTGTTGATACTTCATCATTTGATTAAAAGAAGGCTTTTGGAAATATTGACTGATTTTGAAGAAAGGGGTTTGAATAGCCTTATTCCGGGCAAACGTCTATTTCTAAAGAAGGAAAAACATCCATCAATGTCTTATTCCGGGCAAACGCATATTTTTAAAGAAGGGATCACACCCACCATTGCCTTATTCCGGGAAAATGCCTACTTTTAAAGGAGAAATCACATCCACCATCCAGAAGGAAACACATTATTCATTGCTTTTCACTGGGCAAACTATGATTCCGATGAAGGGTAATAATTATCATTGCTTATACCCAGCAAATGCATACTTTCTATAGAAGATTTTTCTGATGCTGTTCAGTATTATCCCAAATTCACTTCATGTCGAATGACCTTAGGCCAAATAGTGTTATGTTAATGGCCTGCTTCATTCAGGCATATGTCATTTTCAGGGAAATGTTATTGTCGAGGATTGGCTATTTTTGAGGAATTGTTTTCATTGTACAATGTCAAAGAACCTCGGATGAACTAAATAAGAAGGATTTTAAATTAAGTCGTTTTCTAAACAATACCCAACCCCAACATCCTCCCGCATTTCAAAAACTCCTCCAAGCCTCTCTAAAATAGTTTGCTTTGGGTAAACAATACGTGTTTAAATATTTGGTTTGAATTCACCCATGCGATAAAAAGGTATACTAAACTGTTCGTTTAATAAATATATTCTCTCTCATTCAGCTATGACAGTCCTACCCAGTCTGATATAGTCTTTCATAGACAGAGAATATGGGTTCCAAATTTGGCGAACATCGGAAATGGGTTCAGAAGTTATGCTGAATAGATCGCCAACTAAACAATACCTCTCTCTCACAACCTCCCCATTTTAAACGGACCTACCAATATCCACTAAAATCGTTTCCTTAGGACAGACAATATTTGATACAAATTTGGTTCAAATCGGTCATGGGGCTCAAGACTTACATTGAGTTGATCGATTTCTAAACAATACCCCTCCCCACATACCATCTCTTATTTTTCAAGAGCATGCTTAACCTCCCTATCGTCTTCTCCTTACGATAAAGAATGTGTGTTCCAAATTTGGTTGATATCGGCTGAGGGGTTTAGAAGTTACACTGAGTTGATCGATAACTTAGCAATTGCCCTCCCTCCTTACCCTCTCCCTTTTCCGAACAGCATCCATAACCCCCCTATCGTCGTCTCCTTAAGATAAAGAATGTGTGTCCCAAATTTGGTTGAGATCGGCCAAGGGGTTCAGAAGGTACACTGAGTTGATGGATGACTAAGCATACCCCTCCCCCACACCCTCCCCCTTTTCCGAACAGCATCCATAAGCCCCCTATCGTCGTCTCCTTAAGATATAGAATGAGTGTTCCAAATTTGGTTGAGATTGGCCAAGGGGTTCAGAAGGTACACTGAGTTGATGGATGACTAAGCAATACCCCTCCCCCCACACCCTCCTCCTTTTCCGAACAGCATTCATAACCCTCCTATCGTCGTCTCCTTAAGACAAAGCATTATTTATTTATTTAATCAGACTAAGGCCGAAGTGGCCTGTGCGGTATATAAGAGTCTTCTCCATTCGGCTCGGTCCATGGCTACACGTCGCCAACCACGCAGTCTACGGAGGGTCCGCAAGTCATCTTCCACCTGATCGATCCACCTTGCCCGCTGCGCACCTCGCCTTCTTGTGCCCGTCGGATCGTTGTCGAGAACCATTTTCACCGGGTTACTGTCCGACATTCTGGCTACGTGCCCGGCCCATCGCAGTCGTCCGATTTTCGCGGTGTGAACGATGGATGGTTCTCCCAACAGCTGATGCAATTCGTGGTTCATTCGCCTCCTCCACGTACCGTCCGCCATCTGCACCCCACCATAGATGGTACGCAGCACTTTCCTTTCGAAAACTCCAAGTGCGCGTTGGTCCTCCACGAGCATCGTCCAGGTCTCGTGTCCGTAGAGGACTACCGGTCTAATTAGCGTTTTGTAGATTGTCAGTTTGGTACGGCGGCGAACTCTATTCGATCGGAGCGTCTTGCGGAGTCCAAAGTACGTACGATTTCCAGCCACTATGCGTCTCCGAATTTCTCTGCTGGTGTCATTTTCGGCAGTCACCAGTGAGCCCAAGTACACAAATTCTTCTACCACCTCGATTTCGTCACCACCGATGCAAACTCGCGGTGGGTGGCTCACATTGTCTTCTCTTGAACCTCTTCCTATCATGTACTTCGTCTTCGACGTGTTGATGACTAGTCCGATCCGCTTAGCTTCCTCTTCAGTCTGATGTAGGCTTCCTCCATCTTCTCAAAGTTACGTGCCATAATATCTATGTCGTCGGCGAAACCAAATAGCTGGACGGACTTATTGAAAATTGTACCACTCGTGTTAATCCCTGCTCTTCGTATTACCCTTCCAAAGCGATGTTGAATAGCAAACACGAAAGACCATCACCTTGCCGTAACCCTCTGCGGGTTTCGAAGGGACTCGAGAATGCCCCTGAAACTCGAACTACGCACATCACCCGATCCATCGTCGCTTTGATCAACCGTGTCAGTTTATCCGGAAAACCGTGTTCGTGCATTAGCTGCCATAGCTGGTCCCGATCGATTGTATCATATGCGGCTTTGAAGTCGATGAATAGATGATGTGTGGGCACGTTGTATTCGCGGCATTTCTGCAGTACTTGACGAATGGCGAACACCTGGTCCGTGGTGGAGCGTTCGCCCATAAAACCCGCCTGGTACTGCCCCACGAACTCCCTTGCAGTTGGTGCTAGTCGACGGCATAAAATTTGGGAGAGTACCTTGTAGGCGGCGTTCAGCAATGTGATTGCGCGGTAGTTGCTACAATCCAGCTTATCGCCCTTTTGTAGATGGGACACACGACACCTTCCATCCACTCCTGCGGCAAAACTTCCTCCTCCCAAATCTTGGTAATGACCCAGTGCAGCGCTCTAGCCAGTGCCTCACCACCGTGTTTAAAAAGCTCTCCTGGTAGTTGGTCAACTCCAGGGGCTTTGTTGTTCTTCAGCCGGCCAATCTCCTCCTGGATTTCCTGGAGATCCGGAGCCGGTAGAATTATGTCCTGCGCGCGTTCTCCCAGGTCCATCACCATACCGCCATCTTCGTCTGCCACATCGCCATTCAGGTGTTCTTCGTAGTGCTGCCGCCACCTTTGGATCACCTCACGCTCGTTCGTAAGAAGGTTCCTGTTTATGTCCTTACACATATCAGGCTGTGGCACGTGGCCCTTACGTGAACGGTTTAACTTCTCATAGAACTTTCGTGTGTTATTAGCGCGGTACAGTTGCTCCGTTTCTTCACGGTCTCGATCTTCCTGCTGGCGCTTTTTCCTCCGGAAAATCGAGTTTCGTCTGTTCCGCGCCTGTTTATATCGTGCCTCGTTCGCCCTCGTGCGGTGTTGCAGCAATCTCGCCCATGCTGCATTCTTCTCTTCCACTAACTGCTCACATTCGCCGTCATACCAGTCGTTTCTCTGATCCGGGGGCACCGTGCCAAGTGCAGCGGTTGCGGTGCTACCAATGGCGGATCGGATATCTCTCCCGCCATCTTCAAGAGACGCTGCGCCTAGCTGCTCTTCCGTTGGAAGTGCCACTTCCAGCTGCTGCGCGTATTCTTGGGCTAGTCTACCATCTCGTAGCCGCCCAATGTTAGGCCGCGGCGTCCGACTTCGATGCGTGTTGTACACCGTCGAGAGTTTTGAGCGTAGGCATACTGCAACGAGGTAGTGGTCGGATTCAATATTCGCACTGCGGTAAGTGCGGACGTTCGTGATGTCGGAGAAGAATTTACCGTCGATTAGAACGTGGTCGATTTGGTTTTCCGTTTCTTGGTTAGGTAATCTCCATGTGGCCTTGTGGATATTTTTGCAGGGAAGAAGGTGCTTCGGACTACCATTCCGCGGGAGGCTGCGAAGTTTATGCATCGTTGGCCGTTGTCATTCGATACGGTGTGCAGACTATCCGGTCCGATGACCGGTCTATACATTTCCTCCCTTCCTACCTGTGCGTTCATGTCACCGATGACGATTTTAACGTCCCGCAGTGGGCATCCATCGTATATCTGCTCCAGCTGTGTGTAGAACGCTTCTTTCTCGTCGTCGGTCTCCCTTCGTGTAGGCAGTGCACGTTGATGATGCTATAGTTGAAGAAACGGCCTTTAATCCTCAGCTTGCACATCCTTGCGTTGATTGGCTGCCACCCAATCACGCGTTGGCGCATCTTACCCAGCACTATGAAGCCGGTTCCCAGCTCGTTGGTGGTGCCACAGCTTTGGTAGAAGGTAGCCG
The DNA here is from genome assembly GCF_024139115.2 of Armigeres subalbatus. Classification (NCBI taxonomy): domain Eukaryota; kingdom Metazoa; phylum Arthropoda; class Insecta; order Diptera; family Culicidae; genus Armigeres; species Armigeres subalbatus. The sequence goes on along the minus strand of NC_085140.1, from coordinate 200,718,413 downwards.
CTCGATGCCCGCTTTTCCACACTTTCTGTCCTGTCCAGCAAATCTCCTGCAGCGCCACGACGTCGAAGTTGCGGGGATGTAATTCATCGTAGATCATCCTGTCGCAACCTGCGAAACCTAGCGACTTGCAATTCCATGTTCCAAGCTTCCAATCGTGATCCTGTATTCGTCGCCTAGGTCTTTGCCGATTATATCGAGTCGCATTATCTCTTATATTGTTCGTAATGATTGGTTTTCTAGGCGGCTTATTGGGCCAGCGCAAACCTCCTGTCTCGTCGGAGGGCCGTCGTGTCAGGGCTGTTTAGCGTCCCACCTAACACCAGGACTTGGGCTTGTGCGCTTTGAGCGGCACACGGTCGCTTTGGTGGGGCCTACTTGCGGATACATGCAGCTTTTTATAGAGGTTTAACAGGGCCCACTGTCAAACCCCACCACATCCTAGGCAAGCCCCACAACTCGCAGATGGCCTGGGGAGGGATCGTCAAGCCCTTGGACATAGTCCCTGCTGCCCTGTAAGACAAAGCATGTGTGTTCCAAATTTGGTTAAAATCGGTCCATGCGTTCCGAAGTTATGCTGGAACATACATACAAACATACACACAAACATACAAACATTGAGTTTTATATATATATAGATAGAAGATAGATAGATAGATAGATAGATAGATAGATAGATAAATAGATTTTGTGGAATATTTTGTAATTGTTTATGCTTATATTGATTTATTTATGGAAATTTTGTCCTTTTTTGTGGAACATTTTGATTTCGTTATGGAAAAATCTTCTTTTCTATGTAATTGCAATTTTTGCTTTCAAAAGTGCTAATATTTTTTGTTTTGTGGAAAAGTTTCAATTGTTTATGGAAATTTCGCATAATATGTAGAAATTTTATATTTGTTTATTGCTCATACCCTGATTTCCTTATTGGCAATTTCATAATTTTGTATGGAATATTTCTAATTCTTCATGGAAATTTTATTTTGCTGCCAATATGAACATAATCCGCTATACTCAACCGTGTATGTACCCGGTTTGAAAATCGATTTATTCTTCTAAAGCCTTCAATCCGCCTACAAACTTTCACTAACTTACAGGCCTACAATCATGGGCCATATGCAATTGGAAATGTCCTAAAAATCCATCTTATTTGACCACTGCAAGTCTGCTGTTGAATCATCTAACTTGGGAAATTAGATTACAAATGAAATACTTCTTTTGACGAAGGATTACATCCTTCGGGAAGATAGGGGGGTCATTCTGCATATTCGAATTTGAGACCAACAAGAGAAGTGGCCAGGAAAAATGGGACAATAACTCAACCGTCTTCCAACCGATTTTCGAGATTTTGGTGATTTTGGTATCAATCGATTGACGAACTCTTCAAGATTTTGGCAAACTATTGAAAATAAAGGCATTGGCGTAACTACCTCCGATGCCTAGGGGGGGCTATAGCCCCTTTATATTTTTTCTCGAAATTGACCCTCTTTTCAAAAATTCTCGAACATTTTAACACCTCATCAAATTATCAGCGGTAATGTGACAAATGCAGTCCAACCGCCTAAGGCAATTGCGGAACAATCACACATTCATATTATTCTCTTTTCTCAAGCACGTGCACGTGTGAGCACAACTCACAGTCTATGTTTAATTGCGCTCGACTAGCGTCAGGCAGTGGATATATTTGCATACTTCATAAATATTCTATCTATCTCAAATAAAAAAAAATAGTGCTACTTTCCATGGATTCCGCCGAGAATCTTCCAAGAATTCTGATGAGAATCCTTTAGTGATCCTGACTGGAATGTTCCAGGGACTCCGATGGGAATCTCTAGATATTTCGCCAGGGATCCTTCAAGAATACCGATGGGAGCCTCCAGGGATCATGAAGGGAATCCACCAGGAATTTCGACGGGAATATTTCAGGAATTTGAAGGGGAATATTCCAGGGATTTCGTCGAAAACCCTCCAGGAATTTCAATATGACGGTTCCAGGTATTTCATGAGCAATGTTCCAGGGATGAAGACGCATATCGTTGAAGGATTCCGAAGTAATCCGTCGAAGGACTACGAAGCAAATCGTCGAGCGACTCCGAATTAATCCTTCATTTATTTCGAAAAGAATCCTCCAGCGATCCCGAAGGGAATCCCCCAAGGATGTTGAAGAAAATCTTTGAGGGATTTCGATGCAAATCATCAAAGGATTTCGAAGCAAATCGTCGAATGGTTTCAAAAAAAAAATCGTTAAGGGACTCTGAACAAAATCTATGAGAAATTCTTAAGCAATCCGTCGATGTATTCCGAAACGAAACGTCGAATGATTCTGAAGCAATTCTTCGCGGGATTTCGAAGCTAATCGTCAGCCGGATTCCTTATCGTCTAGAGATCCCAGCGCAGATCATTTGCAAAACGTCGAGAGACTCCGAATTAAATCTTCAAAGGATTACGAAGCAAATCGCCGAACGATTCTGATTTGTCAAGCAATTCCTAAATCAATCTTAAAACGAATCTGGAGATATTCCGGAGCAAATCAACGAGAGATTCTAAAGCAAATCCTCCATGGATTTTAAAGGGTATTTTTCACAGATTCCCAAGGGTATTGCTTAACAATACTGGAAAGAATCCAGTAGGAATTCTTCTGGATTACGATTGGAATACTTCGATGAATCCGAAAAGAATTCTTTAGAGATTGAAGTGAGAATTCTTCTCGGATGCTGATGGGAATCTTTCTCAGAATTCAGAAACAAGCTAATTTTTCTTCCACTCATTTCATTAAGTATGATAGAGTGAATATGAGAGATAACTCTTTTGTCTTCACACTTTTTCGGTAATTCATTATGGTATATGTTGAAAACTGATATCACTGCTAACTAACTTATCAAATCCTAGGGGGGGCTAATTTTTTTCTAGGGAGGGCTAAGCCCCCCCTAGCCCCCCTTATTTACGCCAATGAATAAAGGAGAAAAACTACTGAAAAATTGAATTTCACCAGAAGTGTAAAAATTGGTACACCAACTAATCCTGTACGTTCATGGCAAGCACAGACATCATAATCGAGCAATTCACGAGTATGGTTCTAATCCTCAGTTCAATCAAGACTGCATGTAGAGCAGACACTAATACTATCGACAGACATATGATTTCCGCACAATGATTTCCGTATCACGCTGTAGGCGTACAGTGACAAGATGACACACTAGAGTGATTAAAATTTTGACTTTTTTGCCCCCCGATGCTTAAACGATTGCATTTGCCTTTTTATTAACCCTCCTAAATTTTTAGCTCATCTGGATGTAAATTGAGTGAGCACGCGCGGTTTGAAGTTTGTATGAAAATTGCTAAGAAAACAGTAACTTTCATGGAAAACCATTCCCCAACGCTACCCTTTAAGCTCTAAAAACATATGAGTACATCGACAACATAAGAAATTTTACAAGGAAACAGGTCGTCTTTGTTGCAAGAAAAGTTATTAAGGAAATACTGAATCGTGGGAAATTCAATTTAACACGTAAAAGAATAACATCAATATCAATAATGAGCATTTTTTTCATAACTTTGCCTCCAAACGAGAAATCGCTTCGCAACAACAACTGCCTTTCAGCTTGAGAAGTATAAGTCAAAATTTGAATCACTCTAATGACACACATCTTTTCTGTGTGGCATTGGTTTCTTTCACCGTTGTATCTTTTTGACAGCTTGTTTTGAAACTGTTTCTACCCTTTTTCCAAAACTATATTTTTCATCAAAATGTATAGAAATCATTAACTGTTACTATAGTTTTTTATGAGTATTACACAATATTTATCCATATTTTTTGAATAAATTGTGAATTCGCGTCAGCAGTTCATTCATCGATATGAAAACGTCATAGTTTTCCAATTCTTCGTATAGGTATTTTAGCAGAAATATGCGATATTCCGCAGGGCAATTATTTCTGCAGACGTTAATCACTCTATTCTATGGTTTGGGGTGATTTCATTGCAAACGGCACTGATTGTTTAATTCATTTGAACATTTTGAAGGATGAAGCCAGCACCGTTCAATTAGGTCATAGATCCTGTAAAAGGTTTATTCGGACACGGAACTCCGGGTTTTTCAAACACTTCAATACTTCGCACTGACTACCATTTATTTCTGAACTCCACTTTTACCTCAACGAGATCCTCCCCTCCTCTCCTCTCTCCCTCACAAACACTACAGATCCAATTTTGAATTTGTCCAAAACAACGGTACAAAACATTCTTCCCTATTCTTCCCATCTAAAAAAGTAGATGCTGACTAATGGCAAATCAAAGAGCCCGCATCCTTCCCAATCTTTAGACCTCATTCCAATTAAAACCCATGGGATCCTTGCACAAAATGTTCGAAATCACACGATACAGAACTCAAACCATTGAATAACATGCAAAAGTGACGGTTTTCCCGGAAACAACCCAAGAACTGGCAAATTAATTGACATTTCGGCGTATTTGACATTTCAAAACAACAAATTATGTTCTGTTTCGTACAATACAACGGTCGCAGGGCAGAAATCATCGTGCTATCGTGATACCAGCGTGATTCTGGGTGACAGACATATGATTTTATGCTAGACAGTGATATTGGTATCATATATCCCTCTAAGAAATCTGAGTCCGACATGAGCTTGACATCAAAGGGAGGATCAGTGAGACAGAGTCCGATCTGAGTCTCATCAGAGCAAGAGGATCCGCCTTACATCTCGCGATTCTGCACCGTTTGCGTCGAGCCCGTCTGACTTCGAACATGCGAAATGGCTTTGACGTTTCAGCCTGATATGGGTCCGATGTCTTCCTATGGATCGTCAAGCCATGTCGAGCTCTTGATTTGGGGGTCTTCTTCTTTTTTTCTTTTTCTTTCATCATTTTGAACTTGCTGGCGTTTAATCACCTTTCTCTTTCAAGCACGTAGGAAAGATATAAACTGTTTTCATTGTTTCTCGATGAAAACAAATTATATCCTTCTTACGCGCTAGAAAGAGAAAGGTGATTAGACGTCAGCAAACTCAATTTTATTATTGACGTTTGTTTATATTTTTTGTTATAGAATTGAAAACATTTTATTTAGTTCCTGAAATTATTTCACGGCCATATAGCCAATTGGCTGGTAATTGTTAATCGCTGCGTCTTCATCACATTATCTCCCAGGATCAGCTTCAAGCTCCGGCAGTGATGAGAGGCAACTGCAGTTGAGGGTGGCTACCTAAGGATGAGTTCCGGAAGAACGCTGCCAGCACAAACAGCCGAAGATGTGGAATTCCAACAACACCTAATTGAAATTTTCCAGCATTCCGCCGGGAATTGCTTTCAATTTCGGAAATTTTCTCAGAATCGCCTGCCAAATATTGTTTTTGTGATTCCGAACGGAATGTATGGAATTTCGATGCGAATCCTTTTGGGGTTCCGAAGGATTTTTTTTTGGATTCTAGAGAGAATTCTTATGAGGTAGTGAAATAGATCCTTTGACATTCATAACAGAATCCTTTTGGGGAACCAAGGGAGATCTTTCTTGAATTTGGAATAGAATACTTCTTGAGATTCCGAAGGGAATCCTTTTATAGGAAATTCTTTTAGGATCATGCAGAGAATCCTGTCCAGATTTCGATGCAAATCCATCGGGTATTGCGAAGGGAAACCTTCTCGGATTCCAGAGAGCATCTACTTGAGATTCCAGAAGGAAATCGTTTATGGTTCGGAAGAAAATCCTTATGGGGATCCATAAGAAATCCGTTTGGGATTCTGAAGAGAATTTATTTTATTTCAGATTTTGAAATTCTGAATTCTAGAAGAATTCAATTTGGAATTCCTTCGAGGACTCCTCCGGGAATTGCTTCAGGGATTCCTCCGGGAATCCTTTCGTTTATTTGTTCGGGAGTTCCTTCGGCAGCTCTTCCGGGAATTCCTTCAGGAGTTCCCCCGGGAATTCTATCGAAAATTACTTCAGGGGTTCTTCCGAAAATTCATTTGGGTATTCCCAAGAATTTCCAAGTTTTTCCAAGAATTTTCATCGAAAGCTCCTCCGGGAATTCCTTCAGGAATTTCAGAAGGAATCACTGAGGGAATTCTTGAAGGAGTTCCCGAAAGAAATCGCGGAGGATTTCCCGGACAAATTTACGAAGGAATTACGACATTTTATCCGGGAATTCCTCTGGAAATTCATTCGAGAAATAACTACAATAATTCTTTCTGGAGTTTCTCCAGGAATTCCTTCGGAAATTTCTCCGGGAGTTCCTTCGAGAATTCATCTGGGAATTTTCTATAGAGTTCCTGGAGGAAATCCCGAACGAATCTCCGTAAGAACCCCCGGAGCAACTGCCGACGGAATCCTCCGGGAATTCCTTCGGGAAGTATTACTCCGGGAATTTCTTCGGGAAGGATTCCTCCGGGAATTCCCTCGGGAAGGATTCCTCCGGGAATTCCCTCGGGAAGGATTCCTCCGAGAATTTCTTCGGGAAGGATTCCTCCGGGAATTTCTTCGGGAAATATTCATCCGGGAATTCCTTTGGGAAGGATTCCTCCGGGAATTCCTTTGGAAAGGAATCCTCCGGGAAGGATTCCTCCGGGAATTCTTTCGGGAAGGATTTCTTCGGGAAGGATTCCTCCGGGAATTCCTTCGGGAAGGATTCCTCCGGGAATTCCTTCGGGAAGGATTCCGCCGGGAATTCCTTCGGGAAGGATTCCTCCGGGAATTCCTTTGGGAAAGATTCCTCCGGGAATTCCTTTGGGAAGGATTCCTCCGGGAATTCCTTCGGGAAGGATTCCTCCGGGAATTCTTTCGGAAAGGATTCCCCCGGGAATTCCTTCGGGAAGGATTCCTCCGGGAATTCCTTCGGGAAGGATTCCTCCGGGAATTCCTTCGGGAAGGATTCCTCCGCGAAATCTTTCGGGAAGGACTCCTCCGAGAATTCCGAGAAATCTTTCGGGAAGGACTCCCCCGAGAATTCGGGAAGGATTCTTCCGGGAATTCATTCAGGAAGAAATCCTCCGCGAAATCTTTCGGGAAGGATTCTTCCGAGAATTCCTTCGGGAAAGATTCCTCCGGGAATTTCTTCGGGAAGGATTCCTCCGCGAATTCCTTTGGAAAGGATTCCTCCGGGAATTCCTTTGGGAAGGATTTCTCCGGGAATTCCTTTGGAAAGGATTCCTCCGGGAATTCCTTTGGGAAGGATTTCTCCGGGAATTCCTTTGGGAAGGATTTCTCCGGGAATTCCTTCGGGAAGGGTTCCTCCGGGAATTCCTTTGGGAAGGGTTCCTCCGGGAATTCGTTCGGGAAGGATTTCTCCGGGAATTCCTTCGGGAAGGATTCCTTCGGGAATTCTTTCGGGAAGGATTCCTCCGGGAATTCCTTCGGGAAGGATTCCTTCGGGAAGGATTCCTCCGGGAACTCCTTCGAAGGATTCTCCGGGAATTCCTTCGGGAAGGATTCCTCCGGGAACTCCTTCGAAGGATTCCTCCGGGAATTCCTTCGGGAAGGATTTCTCCGAAATTCCTTCGGGAAGGATTTCTCCGGGAATTCCTTCGGGAAGGATTTCTCCGGGAATTCCTTCGGGAAGGATTTCTCCGGGAATTCCTTCGGGAAAGATTCCTCCGGGAATTCCTTCGGGAAGGATTCCTCCGGGAAAACCTTCGGGAAGGATTCCTCCGGGAATTCTTTCGGGAAGGAATGCTCCGCGAATTCTTTCGGGAAGGATTCTTCCGGGAATTCCTTCGGGAAGGATTCCTCCCGGAATTTCTTCAGAAAGGATTCCTCCGGGAATTTCTTCGGGAAGGATTCCTCCGGGAATTCCTTTGGGAAGGATTTCGCCGGGAATTCCTTCGGGGAGGGTTCCTCCGGGAATTCCTTTGGGAAGAATTCCTTCGGGAAGGATTTCTCCGGGAATTCCTTCGGGAAGGATTTCTCCGGGAATTCCTTCGGGAAGGATTTCTCCGGGAATTCCTTCGGGAAGGATTTCTCCGGGAATTTCTTCGGGAAGGATTCCTCCGGGAATTCCTTTGGGAAGGATTTCGCCGGGAATTCCTTCGGGGAGGGTTCCTCCGGGAATTCCTTTGGGAAGGATTCCTCCGGGAAGGATTCCTTCGGAAACTCCTCGGGGAATTGATTCAAAAATTCCTCCGGGAACTGCTTCGGGGATCCGTCCGGGAATTCTTCAAGTGATTCTTCTTGCAATTCCTTCGGGGATTTCTCCGGGAATTCTTTAGTTTACTAGTCCGGGAATTCATTGCCGAATGAATTCCCGAATGAGTTCCCGGAAGAACTACAGAAGGAATTCCCGGACAAATTAACGAAATAATTGCCTGAGAAATCCCCGAAGCATTTTTTGAAGGAATTCTTGAAGGAATTCCGGAAGGAGTTCTCGGAGGAACTCCTGAAGGAATTCCCGGAGTAATCTTAGAAAGATTCTCGTAGGAATATTAAAAAACTTTGGATTCCCCGAACGAATTGCTCCGGGTATTTCGTTAAGAATTTCTCCTGAATTTCTTACAGGAATCACTCCGTCTTTAGACTTCCTTCCGAAAATTCTTTAATGGAATTATCTATGAAAATCCTTCGATAATTCCTCTGGTAACTTATTCGGAAATTTCTTCAGGTACTTCTTTGGGCATTTCTCAGAGAAATCCTTATGGACTTCCTTCCGGAATTTCTCCGAGAATTCATTCAAAGATTTTTCCTTAAATTAAAATTAAATTGAAATTAAATTAAAATTAAATTAAAATTAAATTAAAATTAAATTAAAATTAAATTAAAATTAAATTAAAATTAAATTAAAATTAAATTAAAATTAAATTAAAATTAAATTAAAATTAAATTAAAATTAAATTAAAATTAAATTAAAATTAAATTAAAATTAAATTAAAATTAAATTAAAATTAAATTAAAATTAAATTAAAATTAAATTAAAATTAAATTAAAATTAAATTAAAATTAAATTAAAATTAAATTAAAATTAAATTAAAATTAAATTAGAATTAAATTAAAATTAAATTAAAATTAAATTAAAATTAAATTAAAATTAAATTAAAATTAAATTAAAATTAAATTAAAATTAAATTAAAATTAAATTAAAATTAAATTAAAATTAAATTAAAATTAAATTAAAATTAAATTAAAATTAAATTAAAATTAAATTAAAATTAAATTAAAATTAAATTAAAATTAAATTAAAATTAAATTAAAATTAAATTAAAATTAAATTAAAATTAAATTAAAATTAAATTAAAATTAAATTAAAATTAAATTAAAATTAAATTAAAATTAAATTAAAATTAAATTAAAATTAAATTAAAATTAAATTAAAATTAAATTAAAATTAAATTAAAATTAAATTAAAATTAAATTAAAATTAAATTAAAATTAAATTAAAATTAAATTAAAATTAAATTAAAATTAAATTAAAATTAAATTAAAATTAAATTAAAATTAAATTAAAATTAAATTAAAATTAAATTAAAATTAAATTAAAATTAAATTAAAATTAAATTAAAATTAAAATTAAAATTAAATTAAAATTAAATTAAAATTAAATTAAAATTAAATTAAAATTAAATTAAAATTAAATTAAAATTAAATTAAAATTAAATTAAAATTAAATTAAAATTAAATTAAAATTAAATTAAAATTAAATTAAAATTAAATTAAAATTAAATTAAAATTAAATTAAAATTAAATTAAAATTAAATTAAAATTAAATTAAAATTAAATTAAAATTAAATTAAAATTAAATTAAAATTAAATTAAAATTAAATTAAAATTAAATTAAAATTAAATTAAAATTAAATTAAAATTAAATTAAAATTAAATTAAAATTAAATTAAAATTAAAATAAAAATTAAATTAAAATTAAATTAAAATTAAATTAAAATAAAATTAAAATTAAATTAAAATTAAAATTAAAATTAAATTAAAATTAAATTAAAATTAAATTAAAATTAAATTAAAATTAAATTAAAATTAAATTAAAATTAAATTAAAATTAAATTAAAATTAAATTAAAATTAAATTAAAATTAAATTAAAATTAAATTAAAATTAAATTAAAATTAAATTAAAATTAAATTAAAATTAAATTAAAATTAAATTAAAATTAAATTAAAATTAAATTAAAATTAAATTAAAATTAAATTAAAATTAAATTAAAATTAAATTAAAATTAAATTAAAATTAAATTAAAATTAAATTAAAATTAAATTAAAATTAAATTAAAATTAAATTAAAATTAAATTAAAATTAAATTAAAATTAAATTAAAATTAAATTAAAATTAAATTAAAATTAAATTAAAATTAAATTAAAATTAAATTAAAATTAAATTAAATTAAAATTAAATTAAAATTAAATTAAAATTAAATTAAAATTAAATTAAAATTAAATTAAAATTAAATTAAAATTAAATTAAAATTAAATTAAAATTAAATTAAAATTAAATTAAAATTAAATTAAAATTAAATTAAAATTAAATTAAAATTAAATTAAAATTAAATTAAAATTAAATTAAAATTAAATTAAAATTAAATTAAAATTAAATTAAAATTAAATTAAAATTAAATTAAAATTAAATTAAAATTAAATTAAAATTAAATTAAAATTAAATTAAAATTAAATTAAAATTAAATTAAAATTAAATTAAAATTAAATTAAAATTAAATTAAAATTAAATTAAAATTAAATTAAAATTAAATTAAAATTAAATTAAAATTAAATTAAAATTAAATTAAAATTAAATTAAAATTAAATTAAAATTAAATTAAAATTAAATTAAAATTAAATTAAAATTAAATTAAAATTAAATTAAAATTAAATTAAAATTAAATTAAAATTAAATTAAAATTAAATTAAAATTAAATTAAAATTAAATTAAAATTAAATTAAAATTAAATTAAAATTAAATTAAAATTAAATTAAAATTAAATTAAAATTAAATTAAAATTAAATTAAAATTAAATTAAAATTAAATTAAAATTAAATTAAAATTAAATTAAAATTAAATTAAAATTGAATTAAAATTAAATTAAAATTAAATTAAAATTAAATTAAAATTAAATTAAAATTAAATTAAAATTAAATTGAAACCATTCCATACAGCAGAGCAATTAAATGATGTAGAGCAATCGAAGCAATCCAATAATTCATAGCAAACCGTTTCAAACACTCAACTCAATCAAGACAATTCATTAAAGCAATCCTTTCAACCGAAGCAATCCATTAACTTAAAATTGTCCAATCAAGCAAATATATCAATAACCAAAGCAACCCAATCAATCGAAGAAATCTAATCGTTCTAATCAACTCATTCAATCCAAACAATTCATTAAATAAAAACAATCAAGTAATGCAAAATAGCCAAATTAATCGAAGAAGTTGATTCAATCATAGCAATGCAATCGATTAATTAAAATTAATTAGAAATTTTTGAAAACCAAATTTGAATTGATTAAGATTTAATAAAAAATAAAATCTAATCAAATTAAATGTAGTTAAAAAAACAACTCACAAAACCAGAGCAATTTAATCTTATTAGAGAAATCAAAGCAATCTCATATATCAAATCAAATCTTTTCAACCAACTCAACTCAATCACTTAAGACAATTCATAAAAGCAATCCAATCAATCGAAGCAATCCATTCAATTAAAACAATACAATGAAGCAAATACAATCAAACCTCTATGAGTCGATATTGAAGGGACCATCGACTCAAGGAAATATCGAGAAGTGGAACAGAAACTCCTTGGAAAGCTCTTTGAAGGGACCATCACAGTAGCCCTGGAAATATTTTTTAATATGGAATAATTTGTTTCCATGAGTCGATATCGAGTCATAGAACATCGACTCATGGAGGTTTGACTGTAATCTAAAAATATAATGCAATCCAGTCAATCAAAGAAATCTCGATTAACTTTTCAAAAGGACCTAAGTAACCTTTTTTTCATGATTTAATTTGAATAGCGCAATCAACAGAAAAACATGAAAGCTTTTGATTGCAGTACTCAAATTAATTCATGAAAAAAATGTTACTTAGGACCTTTTGAAAAGTTAAGCGAGAAATGTAGTTGTCCAACCCATTCAACTCATTCAATCAATCAGAGTAATCCATTAAAGAAAACTGAAATGAAAATGATATGTAAATTTAATAGAAAGTTAATTGAAAATAAATTGAAATAATATTGGTTTAAATTTTGTTTCGGTCTTCCTAAGTCGTGGGGTAAGATGCGCGGCTATACAAAGCATGATCATGCTGAAGGTGGCTGAGTTCGATTCCCGGTTCGGCCTAGGAAACTTTCTCGTCTTCCCTGGGCATAAAAGTATCATCGTGCTAGCCTCACGATATACCTTAGAAACCTCGCAGTTAATAACTGTGGAAGTCTGAGTGAATACTAAGCTGCGAAGCGGCAGTATCCCAGTGGGGGATGTAATGCCAATAAGAAGATGATATAAAATTAAATCATAATTAAAAATTAATATCTAATCAAGCAAACAAACCAGAGCAATTTAATCATATAGAACAATCAAAGCAAACCCTTTCAACCAACTCAACTTAATCATTCAAGACCATTCATAAAAACAATCCAATCAATCGAAGCAATTGATTCAATTAAAACAGTCCAATCAAGCAAATAATCCAATAATTCAAACCAAAATCCAGTCAATCGAAGAAATCAATCGCTCAAACCCTAAGTTCAAACCAACAAACAACTCATTCAATCCAAGCTAGTCAATCAATCGGAGCAATCCATTAAATCAAAGCAATCCAGTCAAATAAAGTAGCTCAATAAATCAGAGCAGTCGATCCAATCGATTATGGCCGTCAATAAAAGATCCCTTTTTGAAAAGCTAAAGAGAGCAAAAGCAGCTAATTTCACGACTCGAATGGCGTGGGAACAGATTTTTCCTCCTCGGTGCACATCTAAAAGAAATAGAAATCTCATCATTTACTTTTTCTCAATAGGAATGCTTAACATCAACAGAATTACCCCGAAAACGTATTGACTGGTGCAAATGAATGCCGATCCCATTATCAATCCACTTTTCCAGCTCCTGAGAATCCAATACTACCAGCTTTGCGACCGACTTCAAGCTCGTTCAGTGAATTATCCTTCGCGGGAGAAAGTATCAATAACTTTCACACTGACGAATGTCCAGTCCAACCATCTTCTCAAAGTCACACAGCGTCAGGAGCTCGATTGTTTGCGGAGATCTCTTTATCACCTGATGCGAACGGAATCGGATAGATCATAGTGAAATCAATGATTAGAAATGTATATTTGACTAGCATAGGAGCATTTCAAGGTACATACCTAAATCAAGCCATCAGGGTTAGATGGCAGCGATAGTCGGTGTCCACGATGTTTTTTTTCCCAAACCTACTTCCTCTCCGGACCGAGTATTTTGAGAAAGTTTCCAGCATCACAAATATTTTCCGAGAATGTATTTATTGACGACGAAAAACCATTCGATTTCAAATCGCGGGAAAGCCATTCGATTTTGTTCAACAGAATTTTTTTCCGATTTTGCAGGTTTTGCGTTCCACGACCATCCACCAGTTTCAACGGTTTCAACTTGTCAAAGTTGTTCTCGAAACATAGTCTATGAGCTAGAGCGAGATGAAAGACTTCGAAATAGCTTTTTTCGAAATACGTTGTTTTGTTCCTTTTACTCCTTCTGCAGAATAAGTAAACGTCAAACTATTTTCGACAACAAAGAAGAAGTTTCATTTCGCTCGAGCTTGATCCATCGAGGGCGACGCTGAGAGGGATGTGTCACAAGTATAAGACTGCACATCAGCTGTAAGGGTCTGTTTAAATATTACGTAACGCAATAGGGGGTGGGGGGTTGTTTGATTTTTGTTACGCTTTGTTACGCAAAATATAGGGGGTGGGGTTCCTTCGAAATATTGTTACGCGTAACAAGTTATTTCCAAAGGGAAAAATATTTTTTTTAAATCAAAAAATATTCATTATCTTTGAAAATGCATGAAATATACAAATGATAATGATTTATTTCACCGTCCTTCAAATTCTACTAAAATTAAGATCTATTTAAAAAAAAATCGCATTTGTTACGCGTTACGCTTGGGGTGCGGGTGGTTCTGAAAAATTGTTACGGATTGTTACGAGGGGGTGGGGGGTTCTTAAAAACAACATTTTCGCGTTACGTAATATTTGAACAGGCCCTAACAAGATGACGCCGGTAGCAGTGGGATCCAGTGAAAGAGTTGATTGCAAAAATGACGTCGTTTGCAGCCCAGGAACATCAGTGACAGTGCTAAAAAATTATTTCACGTTGTGGCATCTTAGGGGAAAATCATCGAGTGGCCGTCGTGCAGCAGCAGCATTCAAGTGATTTTTTACGCAAGGTTCGGACTAACGATTGGTTGCTGTGAGTGATTAGAAAGGCTCATTTCGGATTAAAAATAGGTTCTTTTTAGGATCAGCATATTATGAGAAAAAGTGTTGATTGCAAAAAATTATGCCGCACGGGTAAAATTCCATTCTCGAAAATCATAATTTCATGAATATAGTGCGTTTTTATGTTATGAAAATACACCATGATTATAAATCATGAATTCATGATTTGTTTTATGATCTGTTTTCCAGTAACGCACTGATGCGTTACGGTTTTTCTACCGACGGCTAATCATAATTTGGATCATGAAATCATGAGTCATATTATCTGAAATCATGAGTCATTCGACCGGAATCATGAGTTCAATTCATGAAAATAGGAGCTTTTCTTTAAAATGCGGGTTCCATCCGTCATCGAGTTGTGAATCGATTCACGATTTAGTTCATGAAATCATGAGTCATCTTACCTGAAACCATGAGTCATTCGACCTGAAATCATGATTTGAGCTCATGAAAATGGAAGATTAGTTTTAAAATGTTGGCTTAGCCGATCATCGAATCGTAGGACGGGTCATAGCAGCATGAGTTGTTTAACTTGAAATTATGGATTGAATTTACGAAAATGGAACAATTTACTTGAACTAGAGCTCGTCCCATATTTAAGATTAATGAAATACGTATAAAAATTGAAATCAGCACAGAATCCGCCAGATGTGCATTGCTGCTACACATTATAAGTAGAATATTCTTATGTTTGGCATGCTCTGCATTTCAGTATTCAACTACACAGTTACGTAGGGTACATTTTAATACCGAAGTCGTGTTCTTTTGAATTCAAATCAAAACCTAATTCACAATATAAAGATTTTTGACGTAGGACTTACGTCTCTCTTTACTATACCGGGTGTCTTTTCAAAATATTCAAATCGACCGCGTTACGCTGTGTTGAAAGATTTTAAACGTTAATAGCGTTCGTCGCAGTGAACGAATTTCTGCGGTAAGCCCCTCAATCGACAGATTTCAAGTATGCCTTTCATGTCCATGCTTGAAAAGACCCGAAAAACTTGTTTCAATAGTCATGAAACTGTTTTCAATGAAAAACATTGAGATCAAGGGAACCTATAAATATGGGTACCGCATAATTCTTGCATCATTCCATTACCATGTTCTGATTGGTGCAGACACAAGCGAATGAGCAGCCGCTGGGTCTGCCGAGAAGCCATAAAATAGCGCAACGCGATTTTTTTCCTCTCATTCTGACCGGGACAAGCGAAGCAACCGCATCATCAATTGAACAGCACTCACACCATTTCGCAGGGAATGAAGTCATCGAAGCCACCATCATCAGCCGAAACCTAGCCAGTACAGCAGCAGTCCACCCTACAGACCCGACTCAGCAGCAATGCTGAGCAGATACCGGCAGCAGCAGCAGAGTCGAGCCGAGACCGGCCGGCATCGGTGATGAACCGAGACAGGCTGAAGAAAAGCCACATGATGCAGCATGTATGTCCAAAAAACAAACGGTTCTTCAGAGAGCCAATGATAGAAATCAATATCAAAGCATTCAATTCCCTTCGGGATAGAAATTGCAGGGTTGTTACGGAGATCCTGAAATATTTTTCGCGCCAAATCCGCGCCGACTAAAATCAAATCCACGCCATTTCCGCGCGACATGAAAATCCATTCTGCGCCAAATCCGCGCGACCCAAAACTAAATTCTAAGCAAATACACGTTAAATATCAATGTTAAATATTACGCTGAACATTACAACAATTTAGTGAACGTCTTTTTTCGAGTTCGTTTTTATAATATAACTGATTTTAAGTATATGTTTTAACTTCAACGTTACACATGTTTGTACAAAATTAAAAATAGGATTAAGGAAAAAGCAGTTGATATAACAACTCATCTAGATGGTCCTTCTTGGAATTTCTGAAGAAGTCGCTCCAAAATTGTCTGTGGGTGTTTCTCCGAGAACATCTGTGGAAATTTCTCCATTCTTGCAAAAGGTTCCCCGGAAATTTATGCGGAATTTCATTTTTTCATAATTTTTTGTGAATTCCTCAAAAACAACATGCAGGAAATTTTCGGAAACCGTATGTGGACACCCCTAATTAATTCCTACAGAAATCGCTTGGGAAATTCTAACAGAAATTGGTTGGTGACTTCCTGCTGAAAAACTTCCGAAAAATCCGAAAGATTCTTGTGATCATAGCTAAATAAACTTCGAAGGAAATCGCAACGTGAATTCTTGCGGGAATTTCTCGGGAATCTCTGCAAAAACTCTTCCGGGAAAACATTTTCAACATTTTTTTTTCAAAATCAACATCAAAAACAATTTCTGCGGAAGCACTTAAAAGACGGGTGTTCATGTCCTTCAACAGACATGTTTTGAATGCGCCATGCTTCAAAATGGTTTAAAAATGACAACAAGTGGCATCCTATCCTCATAACATTTGTTTAATCAATGCTCAAGAGTGTAACCATGGAATTCAAACAGGGTTTGTTAATATCCGAAAATTGATGTTAGTAAATAACTACAAACGTTAATTTTGTTCTCGAAAACATTTGCTAACGAGAATGAAGCCCATCTAGATAGACATAAAACTAATTTTCAAATAAACGTCCTTAGATATAGAATTTCATTTGTTTAAATACTCCTAAAACTAAATCCACACAAAGTCCTAAAATCGTTATGTAAATCCACGCCGAATCCGCGAAAACCGCAAAATCCGCGAAAATCGCGAAATCCGCTTAGTCGTAACGGTCGTAACAACCCTGAAATTGTACTTGGGTGCCAAATCAAATATTCTAGAGATAAAATTTTATGCGTGATTTTCATAAATAGCGTTAAGGTGGTTATACAACAAAGCCACAAATCGGCCATCTTGGAAACCACGTGCTTTTTCTAGTGATTTTTCAAGAGCACGAATTGAGAGAACAACAACGCCCATGGGGATCACAACATCTGTAGATCGTTTGATTACTCATGCTAAGCAATCGACTTTAATTTCAGCATTGTACAAAAAAAAATACGCTGGTTTAGAACTTTTGATAACAGGAGTAGAAAACCGTGTGGTGAATTTCAAATTGTGTGTGTGAATGTGTGAATTAATTTTCTACTCCTTTTTTTGCCCTCGTCTGCTTCTAGTGGACGGGATATCAACTACAGGGATACGATAGAAAAAAATGATCGAAGTTTCATTTAAAATTTAAGTACATGGCCAAACGAAAATTCACCTAAATTTTATTTTATTTCCTAGTGAATTAAGAATAATGAGTACCATCAGTAATGAATCATTTAACTTTTACACCCAAAACTACATGGAAAATATATGCATATGTTTTCAAGTAGCTTCTAAGTGAAAATTATTTTGAGTGAATCTCACTCAATTTTTAGGTATTAAACAAGATTAGTTTTACAAAATTAGGCATCCATAAAGCGAAATATACACTCAAAATAATTGTAACTTAATTTCCACTATAAATAATCAGGTAGACTTTAAAAATCGACATTTATGATGACCTTACTTGTGTCTTATAAAACTTACTCACATGTCATATGCATACCAATGTATGCAGTGAAATTTAAATGAAAACGTAGAAAACAATATCTATGTTCTTTTCTAGTGAACACTACTTATTACGAATGTATGAAAAATATATGAGTGGGGTACTCAGGCAGAAGTGTATGCTTTGCATCAATCGCTAATGAAAAATTGTGCAGAAACATCATGAGAGCAATTTACAAAAATAAGTCTGAGTATGAAATAAATATTTCACTACTCTATTTTTGGTCCCGTCCGCTTCTAGTGGACGGGATATATTATCACTAACACGGATATTTCGCAAACTATAATGCCAATTCACTTAAAATCTATGTGTTTGTTGAAATTTCAATTCACTTAAATTTAATTACATTTTTTTAGTGAATTGAGAGCAGTGAGTACCATCACTAACAAATCATTTAACTTCTACAAACGAAACTAGATGGAAAATATCTGCATATGTTTTCATGTAACTCTCAAGTGAAAATTATTTTGAGTGTATGTTATTATTGAACGCTATTGAATTTCGCTCAGATCAATGACTGATTTAGTTAGGGGACGTACACTTATTACGTAAGCAATTTTTCTGTGTTTTTCGAACCCCCTCCCCCCCTGTAAGATTTTTTTTCATACAAATGATTTTTTATTTATATGGAGCGTAAGATACTGACTGACTCACCCTCCTCCATAAGTGCTTATGTAATATGTGTACGGCTCCTTAGTTCTGGATTAATTAATATCGAGGTCTCTGGAAATTACGAGTACAATATATGCTACCAGCGTTACGATAGTTACTAACCATGTCTCAATAGCTTTTCAATCTGACGAGCGCCTAATAAATAGGCAGCATGAAGTACAGTGCGTTATCATTCGTTGTGTTGTCACTCAACCCATGAAGTCCGCCTTTGGGTAGGGAATTATTTTGTCTTTTTCACGGTACATCGCCGTGGAAAGCTGAGTAGTTTTATCTCGTTTTAAATACTGGAGTCTGGAAATATTTCCTTATAAATAAGGAAGGGTCACAATCACACTGTAGGTGGATTAATCTGGGTTTTTATTACTCGTTTGAAATTTAGCATTTTGGATTTATCTATATCCGATGTCTGAATGATGCGAAGTTTCCCGTTGGATGCAAGAAAGTCGCCTCAACCGACACAACTTAGAAACTGGCGCAACAGCGCTTTGCCAAATTAGATTGGCACACCACTTGCGAATTTTGGCTTGTTTGATGGATTGTGCAACAAAAAACGAACAGTGGGTAATGTCTGTGACATAACCGCTAAGTGGACGTAGGACTTGACTTGACCATGCCTTCAAGATACATAATATGTCCAGTTTTCTCACATCAACTATTTTTGGATAAATAATCACGGCGTTATGGACCATTCCTTGGCAAATCTTCTCATCAAACCTCTGATTTCTAGTAATCAAATCTACCTCGAACAAAAATCATGAAAAAAAAATTCAGGAAGTATCTGTCCGGTCACGAAATATTAGCCTCGACGGTGGCAACCTTCCCAATGAAGGACTGCCTGAAATAAACCACAAGTTGGCTCAGCAAGGGATGTGGAGACTGTATCTCAGCCCTTCCACTGAAGAAGGCCTTCTAATCCGTGCGATAGCGACTGAAGGAGAACATTATTTTTAATTCTTGGAGCTTCCTTGAAAAGGCTGTTTGCTTCGACTATTAAAAAGTAAGAAAACGATCTTTTCAAATAACCGCGAATTTCTAGTTGATGGTATATAAAAGACTGAATGCTCTGCGAGCGAATGCACTTCTCTTTTATACTACTTAATTTTGAATCTTCTACTGCTTCCAATTGGTGGGCCAATAAGCTAATGTCTTGTATCCTGCTTTGTCAGCCAAAGCGTCATCATCATCAACACTTACGTTCGAGAAGGGCTTCTTTACACTTTGACGTAGGACTTACGTCTCTCTTTACTATACCGGTGTCTTTCAAAATATTCAAATCGACCGCGTTACATGTGTTGAAAGATTTTAAACGTTAATAGCGTTCGTCGCAGTGAACGAATTTCTGCGGTAAGCCCTCAATCGACAGATTTCGGCAAATATGCCTTTCATGTCCATGCTTGATAAGACCCGAAAAACTTGTTTAATAGTCATGAAACTGTTTTCAATGAAAACATTGAGATCAAGGAACCTATAAATATGGGTACCGCATAATTCTTGCATCATTCCATTACCATGTTCTAAATTGGTGCAGGCACAGAAGCGAATGAGCAGCCGCTGGGTCTGCCGAGAAGCCATAAAATAGCGCAACGCGATTTTTCCTCTCATTACATTCTGACCGGGACAAGCGAAGCAAACCGCATCATCAATTGAACAGCACTCACACCATTTCGCAGGAATGAAGTCGCATCGAAGCCACCATCATCAGCCGAAACCCTAGCCAGTACAGCAGCAGTCCACCTTACAGACCCGACTCAGCAGCAATGCTGAGCAGATACCAAGCAGCAACAGCAAGTCGAGCCGAGACCGGCCGGCATCGGTGATGAACCAAGGACAGGCTGAAGAAAAGCCACATGATGCAGCATGTATGTCCTTAAAAACAACCACGGTTCCTTCAGAGAGCCAATGATAGAAATCAATATCAGCATTTCAATTTCCCTTCCGATTAGAAATTGCAGTACGCGAGGTTGTTACGGAGATCCTGAATATTTTTCGCGCCAAATCCGCGCCGACTAAAAATCAATCACGCCATTTCCGCGCCGGACATGAAAATCCATTCTGCGCCAAATCCGCGCGACCAAAACTAAATTCTAACCAAATACACGTTAAATATCAATGTTAAATATTACGCTGAACATTACAACAATTTAAGTGAACGTCTTTTTCGAGTTCGTTTTATATATTATTACTGATTTTAAGTATATGTTTTTAACTCAAACGTTGTTCACATGTTTGTACAAAATTAAAATAGGATTAAGGAAAAAGCAGTTGATATAACAACTCATCTAGATGGTCCTTCTTGGAATTTCTGAAGAAGTCGCTCCAAAATTGTCTGTGGGTAAGTTTCTCCGAGAACATCAACCTGTGAAATTTTCTCCATTCTTGTAAAGGTTCCCCGGAAATTTATGCGAATTTCATTTTTCATAATTTTTTGTAGATTCCTCAAAAAAACAATGCAGGAAATTTTCGGAAACCGTATGTGACACCCTAATTAATTCCTACAGAAATCATGGAAATTCTAACAGAAATTGGTTGGTAAACTTTGCTGAAAACTTCCGAAAAATCCTGAAAGATTCTTGTGATCATAGCTAAACTTAAACTGAGAAGGAAATCGCAACGTGAATTCTTGCGGGAATTTCTCGGAATCTCTGCAAAAACTCTTCCGGAAAACATTTTCAAAATTTTCAACAAATTGTTTTCAAAATCAACATCAAAAACAATTTCTGCGGAAGCACTTGTAAAGACAGGTGTTCATGTCCTTTCAACAGACATGTTTTTGAATACGCCATGCTTCAAAATGGTTTAAAAATGACAACAAGTGGCGCTCCTCTCTCACCTCATAGCATTTGTTTAATCAATGCTCAAGAGTGTAACCATGGAATTCAAACAAGGTTTTATTAATATCCGAAAATTGATGTTAGTAAATAACTACAAACGTTAATTTTGTTCTCGAAAACATTGCTAACGAATGAAGCCCATCTAGATAGACATAAAACTAATTTTCAAATAAACGTCCTTAGATATAAAATTTCCATTATTAAATACTCCACAAACTAAATCCACACAAAGTCCTAAAATCGTTATGTAAATCACGCCGAATCTGCGAAAACCGCAAAATCCGCGAAAATCGCGAAATCCCGCTTAGTCGTAACGGTCGTAACAACGCCCTGAAATTGTACTTGGGTGCCAAATCAAATATTCTAGAGAATAAAATTTTTATGCGTAGTACTTTCATAAATAGCGTTAAGGTGCTTTATACAACAAAGCCACAAATCGGCCATCTTGGAAAACCACGTGCTTTTTCTAGTGATTTTCAAGAGTAATGAATTGAGAGAACAACTTAACATGCCCATAGGAGGATCACAACATCTGTAGATCGTTTGATTACTCATGCTAAGCAATCGACTTTAATTTCAGCGGTTTTCTACTCCTGTTATCAAAAGTTCTAAACCAGCGTATTTTTTTTTGTACAATGCTGAAATTAAAGTCGATTGCTTAGCATGAGTAATCAAACGATCTACAGATGTTGTGATCCCCATGGGCGTTGTTGTTCTCTCAATTCGTGCTCTTGAAAAATCACTAGAAAAAGCACGTGGTTTCCAAGATGGCCGATTTGTGGCTTTGTTGTATAACCACCTTAACGCTATTTATGAAAATCACGCATAAAAATTTTATCTCTAGAATATTTGATTTGGCACCCAAGTACAATTTCAGGGTTGTTACGACCGTTACGACTAAGCGGATTTCGCGATTTTCGCGGATTTTGCGGTTTTCGCGGATTCGGCGTGGATTTACATAACGATTTTAGGACTTTGTGTGGATTTAGTTTTAGAGTATTTAAACAAATGAAATTCTAGATCTAAGGACGTTTATTTGAAAATTAGTTTTATGTCTATCTAGATGGGCTTCATTCTCGTTAGCAAATGTTTTCGAGAACAAAATTAACGTTTGTAGTTATTTACTAACATCAATTTTCGGATATTAACAAACCCTGTTTGAATTCCATGGTTACACTCTTGAGCATTGATTAAACAAATGTTATGAGGAGAGGGGCGCCACTTGTTGTCATTTTTAAACCATTCTGAAGCATGGCGCATTCAAAACATGTCTGTTGAAGGACATGAACACCCGTCTTTTAAGTGCTTCCGCAGAAATTGTTTTTGATGTTGATTTTGAAAAAAAAAATTTTGAAAATGTTTTCCCGGAAGAGTTTTTGCAGAGATTCCGAGAAATTCCCGCAAGAATTCACGTTGCGATTTCCTTCGAAGTTTATTTAGCTATGATCACAAGAATCTTCGGATTTTTCGGAAGTTTTTCAGCAGGAAGTCACCAACCAATTTCTGTTAGAATTTCCCAAGCGATTTCTGTAGGAATTAATTAGGTGTCCACATACGGTTTCCGAAAATTTCCTGCATGTTGTTTTGAGGAATTCACAAAAATTATGAAAATGAAATTCCGCATAAATTTCCGGGGAACCTTTTGCAAGAATGGAGAAATTTCCACAGATGTTCTCGGAGAAACACCCACAGACAATTTTGGAGCGACTTCTTCAGAAATTCCAAGAAGGACCATCTAGATGAGTTGTTATATCAACTGCTTTTTCCTTAATCCTATTTTTAATTTTGTACAAACATGTGTAACGTTGAAGTTAAAACATATACTTAAAATCAGTAATATTATAAAAACGAACTCGAAAAAAGACGTTCACTAAATTGTTGTAATGTTCAGCGTAATATTTAACATTGATATTTAACGTGTATTTGCTTAGAATTTAGTTTTGGGTCGCGCGGATTTGGCGCAGAATGGATTTTCATGTCGCGCGGAAATGGCGTGGATTTGATTTTAGTCGGCGCGGATTTGGCGCGAAAAATATTTCATTATCTTCGTAACAACCCTGCAATTTCTATCCTGAAGGGAATTGAATGCTTTGATATTGATTTCTATCATTGGCTCTCTGAAGAACCGTTTGTTTTTTGGACATACATGCTGCATCATGTGGCTTTTCTTCAGCCTGTCTCGGTTCATCACCGATGCCGGCCGGTCTCGGCTCGACTCTGCTGCTGCTGCCGGTATCTGCTCAGCATTGCTGCTGAGTCGGGTCTGTAGGGTGGACTGCTGCTGTACTGGCTAGGTTTCGGCTGATGATGGTGGCTTCGATGACTTCATTCCCTGCGAAATGGTGTGAGTGCTGTTCAATTGATGATGCGGTTGCTTCGCTTGTCCCGGTCAGAATGAGAGGAAAAATCGCGTTGCGCTATTTTATGGCTTCTCGGCAGACCCAGCGGCTGCTCATTCGCTTGTGTCTGCACCAATCAGAACATGGTAATGGAATGATGCAAGAATTATGCGGTACCCATATTTATAGGTTCCCTTGATCTCAATGTTTTTCATTGAAAACAGTTTCATGACTATTGAAACAAGTTTTTCGGGTCTTATCAAGCATGGACATGAAAGGCATACTTGAAATCTGTCGATTGAGGGGCTTACCGCAGAAATTCGTTCACTGCGACGAACGCTATTAACGTTTAAAATCTTTCAACACAGCGTAACGCGGTCGATTTGAATATTTTGAAAAGACACCCGGTATAGTAAAGAGAGACGTAAGTCCTACGTCAAAAGAAGAAGCCCTTCTCGAACGTGTTGATGATGATGACGCTTTGGCTGACAAAGAAGCGGGATACAAGACATTAGCTGATTGGCCCACCAATTGGGAAGCAGAGAAGATTCAAAATTAAGTAGTATAAAAGAGAAGTGCATTCGCTCGCAGAGCATTCAGTCTTTTTTATACCATCACTAGAAATTCGCGGTTATTTGAAAAGATCGTTTTCTTACTTTTTGCACTTAGCCGAAGCAAACAGCCTTTTTCAAGGCTCTAAGAATTAAAAATAATGTTCTCCTTCAGTCGCTATCGCACGGATTAGAAGGCCCTTCAGTGGAAGGGCTGAGATACAGTCTACATCCCTTGCTGAGCCAACTTGTGGTTTATTTCAGGCAGTCCTTCATTGGGAAGGTTGCCACTGTCGAGGCTAATATTTCGTGACCGGACAGATACTTCCTGAATTTTTTTTTCATGATTTTTGTTCGAGGTAGATTTGATTACAGAAATCAGAGGTTTGATGAGAAGATTTTGCCAAGGAATGGTATGCAACGCCGATTATTTATCCAAAATAGTTGATGTGAGAAAACTGGACATATTATGTATCTTGAAGGCATGGTCAAGTCAAGTCCTACGTCCACTTAGCGGTTATGTCACAGACATTACCCACTGTTCGTTTTTCATTGAAAACAGTTTCATGCCTATTGAAACAAGTTTTTCGGGTCTTATCAAGCATGGACATGAAAGGCATACTTGAAATCTGTCGATTGAGGGGCTTACCGCAGAAATTCGTCCACTGCGACGAACGCTATTAACGTTTAAAATCTTTCAACACAGCGTAACGCGGTCGATTTGAATATTTTGAAAAGACACCCGGTATAGTAAAGAGAGACGTAAGTCCTACGTCAAAAAAATGCAAACTCGCAAGTGAATCATTCCGGGTTTCAAACCCTTTCATTTTTCTAATGAAAATTCCTGTGGCAATTTCGTTCTACATTGATGTATGAGAAAGACAAAGTATGAAATTGGGAACTAGGGTAAGACGATATAATACGTCCCCCTAAGGCAATACCTATGACAACTTTTTGCTTTTTTGGTAGTCAAAAAAGTCGCAAATGCATTGCCTGTAAGTAGTCATATAAAAATATTACTGAGAACACGTAATGAAGCTTTTTTGCATTAGTAGGTATTTTATCTATCCCATAAAACAAAGGCTACAAACTCTGATGTGCTTGACATTAAAAAACCAAGCAGTCTATTAAAGCAGGTTTGAATCTGAGATGTTTGAATTACATTTCAAAAGTTTCCATATGATTTGGAAGCAACTGCTGCAGGCTCGCCGCGTTTGTGTTTATTTGGTAAGGGCATATCATCCTGCCTACATTTTCGAAGATGGAGGCAATTTTGTACACTGGGAGAAGTTATTTTGTTGCCTAACTGTATGCTAGCTAACAGTATGCTAGCGTCGCTCCAGAATGTTGAGCAAAGAAACATTGAAAGTTCCATCAAAATTGTAACTTTTTATGTATTGCTATTATTTTTTTATGTAAATAATACAAAAAAAACTTCCACATTAACATAGTAGGATGGATTTACAAATATTTAATGGTATTAACTGGTTTTTACTCTAAGTTAGTTATAATTTTCTAGAAATCAAAGGGGGCGTTTCGGCCAGATGGAGCGCATTATACCGTCTTTCCCTACGAGAAGAAGAATCGGGTCAGTGATCTTATTTTGAATTTGGTTGTTCTAGAAGAGAAAATAATTGTATCATTTGAAAGAAATTAAAGAAAAAGGATATATCAATTTATCACGACACATTATTGTCAATGGTAAATCAATTCTTTCCGCATGCACCTTGTATTTACTATAGCTGGCAGTAAAAAACAAAAAATGTGTAATTTTATCAACGCAGCTGAGCGAATAATAATATGATAAATTACATGTTTTACCCATAAATCAAGCGTCGCTTCGAAAATTCAGTCTCGTGCTGATCGGTATTCAGTTGTAATTATGACAGGAAAGACAAAATAAAATTTCTGACCACTTTTCCATCTGGATCGCCATAGGGGGTTTGTCGTATTTTTTGTTTCGGCCAGGCGGCTGTGACCAGCAAATTTACGCTTTATGCGTTTGTGACTATGAATTGAATTATCACCTTACTCCCTAAATCCAGATTTGTGGCGTAACACCTGTCTAGCTTTTAATTGTACATCATATTCAAATAAATTTACAGCTTAATCTCATCATTAAAACACAGTTTTAACGCAATGCCCACAGGGCCATGATTATCGGAAGCACTTGGTTGCGCCACCGGCGTACGGTGATTCAAATGGGCAGATAAAAAGACATTTTAAACTAAGTGCCACTGAATGGATTGGAGTCAACTCACGGGAAAATTTTTAAAACAGCCTTACGGCATACACTGGAGTCGGTTTTTATGCGAGGGATACGTACCGCGTAAAAAAACGCGGAAATCGTGGAATTCGTGTGAATTCCAAAATAGATGATTTCGAAAATAGATGTTTCACGGTTTCTCGAGTTTTCCGACCTTTATGAAAATCCGCGTAAAAGCTGTTTTTTTCGAACAATTCGCCGAAAAACCGAGAAAATTCAAAAATCCGCGTAATAAAGCGTTGAAAAAACGCCTGAAAAGCGACCCCAATGTAATTTTTGGAACCATCAGCGGACCCACACGCAGCAACACTATCTATCTATGCTATCAGATTGGAAAAATCAACGTATGAATCTTTGTTTACAAAAACACATACGTCCTTTTGAATAAGTACCCGAGAATTGCTTATTATTCGGCGATTAGGCAGCACGATTTTTTTTGTGTAAAATTGCTTGTCTGCGCATATGCACAGCACATGTTCCCGAAATGAACAAATTGATACTAAACTTAAAAAAAAGAATCCATTTGGCATGCGGGTCTCAAACCCACAGCCTATAAAGTTAAGCTTTTTAGAATTAACCATATGTTTTAGAATAATTCTCTTATAATGAAACGTAAAGTAATCAAAATGTGGGGCCCTGGGGTGGCTGGGTTCGATTCCCGGTGCCAGTTTAGACAATTTTCGGATTGGAAATTGACTCGACTTCCCTGGGCATAAAAGTATCATCGTGCTAGCCTCATGATATACGAATGCAAAAATGGTAACCTGGCTTAGAAACCACGCAGTTAATAACTGTGGAAGTGCTTAATGAACACTAAGCTGCGAGGCGGCTCTGTCCAAGTGTGGGGATGTAATGCCAATAAGAAGAAGAAGAAAGTAATCAAATCTTTGTGTCCATGATGGCTCGAAAATCACTAGCAAAAAGCTGAAGGCTTCTGCTACAAGCTCATCGTAGTAGTTTGCCCAAACGACGAAAAATGGGCCAGAACCAGTGAGAGAAGGCTTTGTTTACCTTTGGTTTATAAGCCGTAATCACGCGAGAATTGATCATTAAGGCGTTGACTTATTTACGAAAAAAGTTCCAACGCTGTATCGTTCGGATCACCGTGCAGCGGCGTGAAACGCAACAGCGTTGGTCACATGTGGCGTCACGTCCGAAGCCCGGATCCCCGTGGTGACTCATACCGGTGACTGATTTCGGTTGCAACCCATACCCGGTAGCAAATCTGACTATCGGCGTTAATGCACCGGGTAATCATTTGAGTTGACATTTAAAAAATGCATTAACGAATAAAAACAACAACTTAATGGCACCCTGAAGCGTCGCGCACCCCGTGGGAGACACCACACCGGTGCGCTGTTGAGTGTGTGCGGTGCCGGCGGCTATGGGTGTGGATCTGGGCGTGGATGTGGCAATGCCCAGCAGGACGCACTACTCCATAAAATTTAAAATCAATTATGCACTCTGCATTTTTCATCATTGCAATTTATTTATATTGTTTCGTTTCTCGGCAACATTGTTTTGTACAATTGGATTTAATTTTATCGTGGAGCGACATAACTCTTTATGACTGCATGATGGCATAATTTCGTTCATTTTAAAATAATGACTATCGCGACACTTGCTGTATGAGATAGGTACTCGTAAGTAATGTGTTTTATTAGTCCTTTCTGTTATGTACTCCATCAACATCACGCTTTTGCGTTGAAATTTGTCCAGGCGAATGAAGTCGAAATGAATTATTTTTCCAAAGCGAGGGCGGTGTGTGGAATCGCTATGAACTTCTTAAACGGAATTTTCTACATCCCATAATCGTCAATACACGTTATCTTTCCTAGAACTTCTGGTCAAGCCAAACCGAGTACAAGCCGTGATATTGATAATAAAACAAGATATGATTTATTTATTTATTTCCAGACTAAGGCCGGAGTGGCCTGTGCAATACGAAGAAGTCTTTTCCATTCAGCTCGGTTCATGGCTGCACGTCGCCAACCATGCAGTCTGCGGAGGGTCCGCAAATCGTCCTCCACCTGATCGATCCACCTTGCCCGCTGTGCATTTCGCCTTCTTGTTCCCGTCGGATCGTTGTCCGACATTCTGGCTACGTGCCAGGCTCACCGCAGTCTTCCGATTTTCGCGGTGTGAACGGCGCACTTTCCTTTCGAAAACTCCCAGTGCGCGTTGGTCCTCCACGAGCATCGTCCAGGTCTCTTGTACGTAGAGGACTACCGGTCTAATAATGATTTTGTAGATAGTCAGTTTGGTACGGCGGCGAATTCTATTCGATCGGAACGTTTTGCGGAGTCCGAACTACGTACGACTTCCTGCCATGATGCGTCTCCGAATTTCTCTGCTGGTATCGTTATCGGAAGTCACCAGTGAGCCCAAGTACACGAATTCTTCAACCATCTCGATTACGTAACCACCAACTCGTGGTGGGTGCCTCTTCCTATCATGTACTTTGTCGTTGACGTGTTGATGACTAGTCCAATACGTTTAGCTTCGTTTTTCAGTCTGATGTAGGCTTTTTCCATCCTCTCAAAGCTACGTGCCATAATATTTATGTCGTAGGCGAAACCAAATAACTCCCTCACCCAGCCGGAGTCGTTGGTCAAGTATTACTACGAATAATTTGATCAGATCTCATTCTACGTAATAGTGCCCTTTTTGTTACATAGACTAGCACTACCAGAAAGGTTTCTTTAGAAAGTGTAGGAAATGGGATGTGCAGTAAAACTTCACAAGGACGACGTTATTTGTACTAACTACTCAGGGAATAGAAGGTCGAGAAGAGCCACCGTCGCCAACTTAAGCTTGAACCTGATATTTGGGACTCGCACAATAACCGCGGCAATAGCAGCAAACGATGCCCTGTACGTAGTAAGTTTTTATATAAAAGGCTTCAAACATAAAATATAAAAATTGGAACATGCTCACCAAATGAATTCGTCCATTCTTGAGTCCACCATAACTAGCACCGATATTCGTCAAGACACGGTAGCTACGAATAATGAGATAAAAGATCACTAGCAGGCAGCCAGTAATAACACTGGAACTGATTCGGGGGGCTACAACCCATGATAAATTTCTTTTAATAAGCTCCAATTGCGGGGGGCACCGGTTCTGATGATGCATTTCAACTTGTTTTACACAGCTGTGCGAAAAAAATATGGTCCCCAACATGAAATGAGCGAGAATAACGCGTTTTATCAAACCCCATCGGTGGGGGCCGCCTATCCGAATCAGTTTTCCCAACTTGTTTACAAGTGCGATAGTTTTGTTTTCATGGCTTGTTATGATTCGAAGAGGTTTTTGCTAAAGTCACTACATATAAAGTCTGGCGGAGTGAAAACCGTGTGATTTTCCAATCAGAAAAAAATCTTGTTAGATTTTGGCAGCCTTTGAGAAAGTTAAAGCTATCGCACGATTATTAGCTTCCATAAGTTGCTTTCACAAGCAAAACACTTTTTCCACATTTCATTCGCGAAAGATCAAATAAAATGTTGCTCAACTAGTAAATCTCATAACAAATTCTTCTACGTTTTTCTTTAACCTTAAGCTTTTTATGTATTTGAAATCATTTTCCAATATATTTATCAGCATTATCTCAATACTCTCCATTGCTGCAAGCTCATTCGAAGCGTCATGCTCGATTGGATCCCACAAATGACAGTTCGATTGGTGACCTGTCAGTGTCTTCGCCAGACTTTTTATCTAGTGACTTTAGTTTTTGCCTCTCTTTTATCGTTGTTCGTTATCTATTGAGAGCGATTTCTGCAATCCCTGTCATTTACTAGTCATCGGAAGCTAGGTCACGCTGTTTGACGATATGGATTCATTTTGTCCATAATGATATTTTTGCTTTCCTTTTGATGTATGCAATTTTGCTATTCAGGAGGATTTCCCTATGTCACAGTTTAACATCAGATTACATAATTAATTTTTCCTATGGTGAAAATACTCTAAATCATTTGGCTTCCCTTAACCCTTTATAAGACAGAGGAATCTAAACAATTTATTAACAAAAAACAACAATAGGACACAATGTAAACATGGTATTAAACTCAAATGTATGTTTGTTATATATTAAACAGTTCAGAAACATTGAAAAATTGGTGGCAATATAGTTGCCACTGCCCGGCAAGCGGGAAAACAGGCAACAACAAAAATAAATAAAAGATTTTTGGAAATTAGGTTTTACTTTAAACCAGTCAAATCAAGCCACGTTACATTTTTTGGTGAAAAGTCCTAGTCGGAAAACGCATTATAAGTGAAAACATTTTATTTGCGCTTTTGTTCCCAATTTCGTCAAAACTCCAAAAACCAAATGGCAAAGCTTTTTTCACACTAATCACGAAATAATCTAACACAGGAGATTCAAAATAATTAATACCAACGGGAAAAAAATATAGGGGAAAGGACGGCTTTGGCAGGTTTTATTCTATTATCCGAATTTTATGAAATTTGGCCACAACACTCTTTGATATGCATATGTACAACATGTGATAGATTTAGTTCGGAAAAGGTATTGGAGGGTAACCGCCCCTTCGGTGGAGTTTGGGGCCGTTACCCTCAATTAACTTTGAATGTACTAATGTTTTCCCTTCCAAAACTACCACATATGTACAAGATTTAGTTCTATTTGCTTGATTAATTCTCGAGTTATGAAGAAATTGATGTTCCATTTGTTGTTTTTTTGCTGGTTATTAGGATAGCATGGGAACCAATTTCAAAGCAAATTAATACATTTTGACAGTAATTACTCAACATGTTCGGGAATGAGGTAAAAAACCCTTGGGACAATCTTTCACTTTTGTTTATTGCCTACATTGAATTACCACCATGCCAAACATATATTCTCTATGGTATAGCACAATAACCTCATACACTAAGCCATAGAAATAATGCACTTCAACAGAAGGCAACAAATCGTTAATTGCTGCTTTGGATTTTAAACGAAACTGCCCGACTTGGTCGGCTCTCGTAATCGGTCCGAAGATAAATAGATGGTCCGTTTGAGACTGTTCCTCTTTCAGAGAGATAAGCACCAGATTCCACCAAAACTGCAATTCCGGAAAAGGTTGCGAAGGGAAAAGCTGGTCCAGAGGTGATGTCTATTTGCAATGGGCCAACGGGGAACAAAGAAAGTTATCTGGAAGAGAAAAGATCAACAATTAATTATTTCAAGTTTTTCAGTAATTAATTCCGGTCCAAATTTATTGCGACGATTTATCTGAGCTCAACCTTCTCCAGCACGGTTTCTTGGACTAGTGCAGGAATTAGTGTGTTAGTTGATATAGATCATGAGTAATTCCTTTCGATTAAACTGTTCGGGATTACCTATGTATAGAAGTGAATTTTGTAACTTCAAATGATAGTAGAACGACCATTTCTCGGAAGAAGATTTAAATTCTTTCCTCTTGTTACCTTGATAACATTCTGATAATTTTTATTCAACACCAATAGGAATCGATTAAAACAGCGTTTTTATTTTGAAAGAATATAATTAGAAAGTCCACTTCCCGGCATTTTTTCTTGTTCTGGGCTTCGGGATAGAAAATATCTCATATCCCGGGACCTCGGGATTTTTCCATATAATATTAAAATTAATCCTGATTGATCCTGACGATACATCTCAAAAGTTGAAATTTAATATTGAAATCAAATTAGCAAATCGTGGGTTTGTCTTATAGTTTGTATTCATATCTGTTTAAAAAAATATTTTCAAAAGCAGTTTCTTTCTGAGAAAAAAAAATCACATTCGAAGTCCATCTTTGCACCATTGATAAAATATGTTTAAGCCTTAATTGAGTAGACATGATGTAGTAACGCAACCTTCTTACAATGCACAAAAAAAAACTAACGGTGTTCGCGGGTCTTATTGACCGGGATTTGACTTAGCAATATATCCGGCATTTCTCAGCCAAATTTAATGTTTATACATCCAAAGCAATCGCCAACTTATAAATATTCCGAAACTGACCTAAGATTGATGATCGACCACACCCAAAATCTGTAATCACTAGTAGAAGGATTTACAGTTGGCCACATTTGTATGGACGGAAATTTCAAAATAGTACCGCGCAACATCGATTTTATTATTGTTTTTTGAATGTCCTAAAAATTATATCAAAGGTGGGGAATGTGATAATTCAATATTCCTGAAGGTGTTCTAGGTTCTCCAAATCATCAACTACGCTCTGTGCAACACCAAGAGCACCGCATTGGCTCCATATAGGTCTTTATTGGCCGGATGCACAGTTTTCGGAGGTCCCTAAATGTACGGAATTTTTTTTTGAAAAGCTTCCCGAAGGAACTTCTGGAGAAATTCCTGAAGGAAATTCTAAAGGAAATCCTGAACGAGTTTCTAAATGACTCTCTAAACAAACCTCAGAAGGGAATTCCTTAACGAGCTTCCGAAAACATTCCTGAAGAAATTTCTCCGGAGGTATTCCTGAAGGAATTTCTTCGGAGGCATTCCTAGAGGAACTTCCGGAGGAGCTCCTGCAGGAACTTCTGGAGGAATTCCTGGAGGAATTCCTTGAGTAACTTCCGGAAGAATTCATGGAGGAACTTCCGGAGGAATTCCTGGAGGAAATTCCGTAGGAATTCCTGGAGGATCTTCCGGAGGAATTCCTGGAGGAACTTCCGGAGGAATTCCTGGATGAACTTCGGGAGTTATGCCCGGAGGAAATTCCGGAGGAATTCCTGGAGGATATTCCGAGGAATTCATGAAAACTTCCGGAGGAATTCCTGGAGAAAGTTCAGAAAGAATTCCGGGAAGAAATCGGTGTAGAAGATTTCTAGAAGAGCTTTATTTAGTTTCAAATAAAGGCCGGAGTGGCCTGTGCAGTGCATAAAAATTTCCTCCATTCAGCTCGGTCGCCACGTCGGTGCACGTCGCCTGCCACGCAGTCTGCGGAGGGTCCGCAAATCGTTCTCCACTTGATCGATCTACCTTGCTCGCTGTGCACCTCGCCTCTTGTTGAACCATTTCAACCGGATTACTGTCCGACATCCTGGCTACGTGCCCGGCCACCGCAATTTTCCAATTTTCGCGGTGTTCTCGCGGGTTCTCTCAACAGCTGATGCAGCTCGTGGTTCATTCGCCTCCTCCACGTACCGTCCGTCATCTGCACCCCACCATATGTAGATGGTACGCAGCACTTTCCTTTCGAAAACTCTCAGAGCGTATTGGTCCTCCATCGCTCCAGGTCTCGTGTCTGTAGAAAACTGCCGGTTTAATGTGCGTTTTGTTGATAGTCAGTTTGGTATGGCGGCGAACTCTATTCGACCGGAGCGTTTTGCGGAGTCCAAAGTATGTACGATTTCCTGCCATGATACGTCTCCGAGTTTCTCTGCTTGTATCGTTATGGGAGGTCACCAGTGAACCCAAATACACGAATTCTTCAACCACCTCGATTTCGTCACCACCGGTGCAAACTCGTGGTGGGTGGCTCTCCTGAGCCTCTGGGAGGAATTTTTGACGGGACATCTGAAGGAATTTCTGATTGAAGGGTCTTCCGGTTTAATTCCCGCAGGAACTCTAACGGAATGCTTGGGGGAAATTCCGGTCGAATTTCTGAAGGAGCTTAAGAAAGTATTCCTGAGGGAGTCTGAAAGAAATTCTTGTCTGGAGGAGAGATTTTTGTCTGGAGCAATTTCCAGTTAAGTTCCTGAGGCGATTTCCAGAGAAAATGCTCAAAATATTTTTAGAGTGCTCAAAATATTCCTAGAAAAAAATACTTATTTAATTCATCACGAAGGAATTCCCTGAAAAAAAAATCAGGAATGCCTAAAAGATTTCAATGAGGAATTCCTGGAAGCTATCGCCAAGAATTCAAGAATGATGTCCTGGAAAAATTACTGAAGGAATGTCTGGCTGAATTCCCGAAGGAAATTCTGAAAGAACGCATGAAATGCTTTTTTATGGACTAGTTCTCAAAAGATTTTATCGGAAAAACTTCATGAATAATCAAGGCCCATATATTTCCTTTCAAATCAAATATGTACTCCTAAGGGGTTACTGGAAGAAATCTATAAGGAATTCTAAAAAAGTAGAGGGATGTATAAAAGATACGACTGTAATTTGAACGTATAATTATGTATAGTGCGATACTGGATGCGAAATTTGATCATCAACACTTTATGTCGGATGGCTAATAGCCGAAATGTAGGCAATTTACTGTTAAAGTGGAATTTCAAAATTAACTGGCGAAATTGAATTTTTCAATAATTATATGCATTGAATCAATTGTTTACAATAGTTGAATGGAATCTTAGAGAGTTTATTAATCGATTCATACTAAGATCTCCGGAATCCGTTGAAAAACGGCTATTGGCTAACGGAGCTATTGGCTTTTACTAAAATAAATTTCATAAGAAATACTGGATAATCTATTCGGTATTCCTCACACATACTTTCTGACAATTCTAATCGGATTTTCTGTACGGCTTTCATGGAAAATTCCCAAATTAATTTCATAAACCGACACAATACGTGGAAAAAATCCTGAATGGATTCCTGGATAACTTTTCAAACAATTCCCAAAGAATATTTTCTTTGTATATTTTCTTTCTATAACTTCTAGACAACTACATGAAAAATTCCCGAAAGTCCCGTAGCGTAGTTGGCTACACGTTCGCCTTACAAGCGAATGGTCATGGGTTCGATTCCCAGCCCCTCCACCAAACCCTCGTCAGTCGCCAGATCCGCAGCCCATACGGTGGCGTTTGGGGTACGCGCCTTACCGTCACAGCTGCCTGATGACGACTGACAACTTGTTCTTCTCGGAGGCATTCCTCCAACGTTACCCGGATTAATGGCAACCGAACAATGCAACGATCATTGAATACACGACATGGACAAACGGACACAATGGACTCACGATGAGATGGACTGGCAACGACAACAATAATGGTAATGGAAATCTAAAAATAGATTCTGTGTGGATTCTGTAGAGCAGAATACCACAGTAGATCTCGGCACAGTAGCGGTTAAGTAACACAGAGTGCCTAACAAATAAATAAAGGAATAAAAAAAATGACGCTAACATTCATAAGACAACGACGCTAACGCTAACATGACGCTAACAATGACGCTAACATAAGAACAAATTTTAAGTCCCATATAAATTTAAAATGCAAATTAAAAATAGTTCCGGGGCTCCAAAAATTCTGAAAAATTGGGGTTATGCTCAGATTTTTGTGCAGATTCAGAATATGTAAAAACATATATACCCCTAAACAACCCAATTGACAGGGTGACAATTTTTGTATAAAAATTCTAGC
Source organism: Armigeres subalbatus (assembly GCF_024139115.2). Taxonomy (NCBI): domain Eukaryota; kingdom Metazoa; phylum Arthropoda; class Insecta; order Diptera; family Culicidae; genus Armigeres; species Armigeres subalbatus. The sequence goes on along the minus strand of NC_085140.1, from coordinate 200,682,538 downwards.
ATGATTTTTGAAAACGTCGTATATACAAATGAGAGACTCTCTTTCATTACGCTCTCTTTCACTAATATCTAAGCTAGTTTGTAATATTTCCCCCTCAATACGCTATACAAAGCTGTTTTCTTCAGAATTCTGTGAACAAAGCGAGCCTTTCTTTTGGACGACGTTTTCAAAAATCACGCGAGAATTAAGCAAACATAAAAGAAGTTATTGGGTTTCTAGGAATGATTTGATTTTTTGGTGATACAGAGATTTTTGAAATCCCGAAATCTCTAATCATAAAAGATGTGGACTTGTTCTACGGTTAGTGAGAGAAAAAAAGCTTATTTTTATTGAACTCTCCCATTTTTGATTATATTTCTTGTAAGCTGATTAATACCTTGCCAGAAAGTGTATTTGTTTTGTTTTCTTGAGTATCTGCATGCTTGACGTTTTTTTGTATATAACAAATTTTCCTTAAAATTCTTAATCGTCATCTAAAATGCGTACTCTGGCGAAATATTCAAAAATAATTATTGTTCCAAAATGTACCGCAAACTTTACTTGTTTAAGCTCTTTAAAGCCATTCGAATATTATTGGTTGTAGTCTCCGAGCTGCAAATGTCAACAAACGCTAAGTTTTGATCTGTATCCCAGAGATGGAAAACAATCAGTGCCAATATTTTCAGAAAAAGTTGAAGGTTGTATTCTAGGCACGACCGCCAGTTGAGCGAACGATTACGTTAAGTGTAAATTATTTTATTTTGAAATTCTGAATATTATTTTTGACGATGATCTTAGGATGCTGTAACCCCCATCGATGCCATTGTTGCAATTGGGTCCTAAAGCCCTACCTCGTTTATGGTTGCAAACGATAGTGTATCGGTCAAGAATACTTGAACCGATGCTATAAAAACTCTGGTAAAAGTCTATATCAGTAAAATAATATTTTTGTGTTTAAGACATTTACACGCTTACTTGACATTACCTAAAATTACATTATTATTTTACCTAAATTTAGGTAATGGGTGTTTACTACAAATATCGGTAAAAAATAGCGATAATTATCGTTAATTTTTACCGACTTTTAGGTATTTGATGTTTTCAGTAGCTGTCGTTATTTTTTACCAAAAAGTTGATATTTCTTGTGTTTGTCACAAAAAGAGTCTGTTGCGCAGTTCCACAACTTCCTGCCATCAAAACTTCCTGTGTTGTCTTGTTTCCGGCAGGTTTCCGAGACTATATTATTTAACAAAAATTGACGGTAAGTGTTCGATTGTTAAGAGCCAATTTTAAAACGCACTATTGTGGAAATTTTGTTTATTTTCAGTGATCTGGACAATGATAACCCCCATTTATTGATATCGTTTGCTCAACAGAAACATTCTCCGCAGAACATGGTGTTCTCCAAGTATTCCTACAGTTATCAACTGCGAGTTTACTAAGCTAGTTATAACCATTGAAGTGATATTATGTTAAGCCACAAGCACGAGCATTCTAAGCTTCTGAATAGCCGAGAAAATGTTGCAACAAAAAAAATTCCTGACCGGATTGGGATCCGGATCCCAGTTATCTGCAGCTTGGTCTCAGGCGTGCATCATACGGTTAAACAACGGAAGGTGTCGGGATGAAAAATATAAATTTTATGCAGTAAACATATCTTCCATAGAATAAGCAATCACCAGGTATTCCCGGAAGGTTGTTGTGCTTTGGACCTCCCGTCCATATTAAAACAGTTTTAACTAACGACATCGGAATCTCAAGTTACTCATGCGAGCGAAGGTACAAGATTACCAATCTCGAGATGGAAAATTCGATTCTAGGTCCGAAGGATGTTTCCGGGTGTTCCGGTTCAATAATTGGTTTGCATGTGATTTTGATTTTATGCTGACAGGGAGATCCAATCAAATCCTGGAATAATGAGTTCTCATTATAGTGCATGATGAGCATCTGTCTATGCTCCCATATTTAACCAATTGAAAATAAAAAATAATGAACGGAACAATTTAGTTTTATTTTAAACGAAACAGCAAATAAAAACCTAATTAACGGTAATTTTTAACGTTTTTGCAAAATCAAAACAAACATAAATAACCTACTTTTCGGTAAAAAGTAACGATCGGAAATCGGTACTTTTAAACGAGAATTCTTGCTCATCACCATTACCTAACTTTAGGTAATCGATGATTACCTACATTTTAGGTATGTGCACTTTAGCTCGATTATCGGTATTTTTTACCGACTTTTAGATACTCCAATCTAAGCGTGTGAGGCAAATTTTGGACTGTGCAACATTTCAGAACTTATCAACCATCAGCCCGAAACCCACACAGAAAAAATTAAGAACCTAAAAAAAAGTTTAAAGAACTCAACTTTTAGTTCGAAGTTCAAATTTTTAACTCAATAGTAGGTAGTTTTCCCACTCCCTCTCATGAATGATATTATAAACAAAGAGAGCTGCATCGACCCAACGTGTGCTGTTCCGTAGAAGAAGCTAAATTTGAGTTGTTTTCATCATAGTCTCGAGTGAGTGAAAATAACATAAATTTGAGTTGGTGAAACTTCATAGTGGGTGAAAATTCAATACGGGAGTAAAGGCAAATTACTCACCGGATTTTTTCGCATTTAACTTATTTTTGACTTCTTCCACGCAAGGGCGGATTTGAGTGAAAGGAACTATAAAGTGAGTTGTTTCGCGGTTCCGTGCATACATTAACTGTCAAAGGTTGAGTCAAGTGCCCTGCGGTGTTTTGCTACCCGCATAATGAAAAACGACATACCATGCAGTCAAAATTACATATGCATTATAAGATATATTGTCACTATTCACTTCATTGTTAGCATACAATTTTAAGCTTGATTCACCATACCAACCCTACATCAAAACTTACTGTTAATACATAATATGCTGTCGATGTGTAATTATATAGTTATTCAATTGTACATCTACCAACTGATGTATGGTACATCGAAAAATTTGTTCGAAAAAACGACCGGATTTAAATGTTAATTATACTTAACCGCCCATTACTCATATGGTCGTTTGTCCGTTTACCATCTGAGCTACTGTTGAAACAGTATATGAGACTGTCAATTTATGGTTAACTACTATTAGTGAGACCATCGCTACAATAACACTTATTCTCTTCAATTATAACAGATGCGGTCTACGTATGGTCTATGATTATGCGGGTAGTGCGTTTGAACCATATTACTCCGTACGGAAAACAAGACCGAAAATATCGAGGAGGCATTTTTCATCTATTTTCAAATTTCAAATTGCACAATAACCCTTTTAATTTTTGAGTCGAAAGAAAAACTGACGCGTTCAAGATGATTAACTTCATCGTTCCCTGAAAAAAAATCAAATATCGATTCTTCATTTTAGGACCCAATTGAACTGCAGTCAACAGTCGTCCCATACGGCTTTTCTGTTTGAGTTATGTTGCGCTTATATTTGCAATTTGGAAACATTTCCCCTTACTTTAACTTCATTTTGCATTTTGAAGAAATGTTGTCTTGGCGCAATCTTCTCTGGTATAAAACGATGCTCCTCAATCACCAAAATAAAAATCTTGAGAGAAAATTTTACTTGCCATATAGACGAATAATTTCTTGCAGTGCAATAGACAAAAATGGTGCAAATAATAGTTCTGAAAAGAATCGATTTGTTTTCAATAATGCGCCTTTACAAAGACAAACAGAAACAGAATTTGAACCTTGAAAAAAATATATCACTTGGCTGCTACTCGCTGATTTGCCACTGAAACGTGATAGACACTATCCGACGAGCGCTTGTGATTCTGCTACCGATCTCAACTTTTTTTTTCAGTATCTCCGCTGGTATTGCAGGAATGCAACCGCACGGAAACAAATCCATTACTGATTTCATGATTTAAAAATCATGAATTCATGATCTATCTCATTTCATGAAATCATGAATTTGACTCATGATTTCATGATTGAATTCACCAAAATCATGAGTCAAAGCTACCGCTGCCATGAATGTGAATCATGAAATTATGAAATCAATGGGACAGGCGTTACCTTTATCTGTCAAACCGTGGCAATAAATTTGTGGCGTCCATAATCCTCAGCGGCGGCATTTTTCTAATTTAAAACATGTTCTGTAAGTAATGAGGTTTAATCAACAATTGTATTTTAATAATAATCTTTTTTTTTGTTAATTTAGAGTGCCCTTGCGGCTTTATTGCGAAACACTGGCTAAGTTTGCGTCCAATTGTTATCATTAATATTTGTCTCTATCGATCGGCGGTGGTGTTTTTTTATTTAGGTTGAGGAGATGGTGCTGGCAAATTCAAAAACGAACAGTGGGTAATGTCTGTGACATAACCGCTAAGTGGACGTAGGACTTGACTTGACCATGCCTTTAAGATACATAATATGTCCAGTTTTCTCACATCAACTATTTTGGATAAATAATCGGCGTTGCATACCATTCCTTGGCAAAATCTTCTCATCAAACCTCTGATTTCTGTAATCAAATCTACCTCGAACAAAAATCATGAAAAAAAAATTCAGGAAGTATCTGTCCGGTCACGAAATATTAGCCTCGACAGTGGCAACCTTCCCAATGAAGGACTGCCTGAAATAAACCACAAGTTGGCTCAGCAAGGGATGTAGACTGTATCTCAGCCCTTCCACTGAAGGGCCTTCTAATCCGTGCGATAGCGACTGAAGGAGAACATTATTTTTAATTCTTAGAGCCTTGAAAAAGGCTGTTTGCTTCGGCTAAGTGCAAAAAGTAAGAAAACGATCTTTTCAAATAACCGCGAATTTCTAGTGATGGTATAAAAAAGACTGAATGCTCTGCGAGCGAATGCACTTCTCTTTTATACTACTTAATTTTGAATCTTCTCTGCTTCCCAATTGGTGGGCCAATCAGCTAATGTCTTGTATCCCGCTTCTTTGTCAGCCAAAGCGTCATCATCATCAACACGTTCGAGAAGGGCTTCTTCTTTTTTACGCTTGTTGCTCGCTGCTGGCGTCTATTTCCTAACGGGACTTTCGCTTTGTGTGCGGTCAGTATCAAACAATGTTTTTCTACATATTTTTTTATCAATGCCAAAAAATCCAACATTTGATGAAAAATCGATTGATATTTTATTAATGTTTGAGCTGTTATCGGTGGTTTTTTATCCAAATAAGATTATGTGGAAGATTTGGACATCTTATGAATCTTTAAAGGCATGGTCAAGTGAAGTCCTTCGTCCACTTTGCGGTTAAGTCAGAAAAATTATCCATCAGTTGTTATTATCAGATTTTATCATCGATTTTCACTTATTGTGAATGATTAGAAACCGTGGTGAATTTCAAATTCACCACACGGTTTTCTACTCCTGTTATCAAAAGTTCTAAACCAGCGTATTTTTTTGTACAATGCTGAAATTAAAGTCGATTGTTTAGCATGAGTAATCAAACGATCTACAGATGTTGTGATCCCATGGGCGTTGTTGTTCTCTCAATTCGTGCTCTTGAAAAATCATTTTAGAAAAAGTAATGTGGTTTCCAAGATGGCTGATTTGTGGCTTTGTTGTATAACCACCTTAACGCTATTTATGAAAAATCACGCATAAAATTTTATCTCTAGAATATTTGATTTGGCACCCAAGTACAATTTCAGGGTTGTTACGACCGTTACGACTAAGCGGATTTCGCGATTTTCGCGGATTTTGCGGTTTTCGCGGATTCGGCGTGGATTTACATAACGATTTTAGGACTTTGTGTGGATTTAGTTTTAGGAGTATTTAAACAAATGAAATTCTATATCTAAGGACGTTTATTTGAAAATTAGTTTTATGTCTATCTAGATGGGCTTCATTCTCGTTAGCAAATGTTTTCGAGAACAAAATTAACGTTTGTAGTTATTTACTAACATCAATTTTCGGATATTAACAAACCCTGTTTGAATTCCATGGTTACACTCTTGAGCATTGATTAAACAAATGTTATGAGGAGAGGGGCGCCACTTGTTGTCATTTTTAAACCATTTTGAAGCATGGCGCATTCAAAACATGTCTGTTGAAGGACATGAACACCCGTCTTTTAAGTGCTTCCGCAGAAATTGTTTTTGATGTTGATTTTGAAAAACAATTTGTTGAAAATTTTTGAAAATGTTTTCCCGGAAGAGTTTTTGCAGAGATTCCCGAGAAATTCCCGCAAGAATTCACGTTGCGATTTCCTTCGAAGTTTATTTAGCTATGATCACAAGAATCTTTCGGATTTTTCGGAAGTTTTTCAGCAGGAAGTCACCAACCAATTTCTGTTAGAATTTCCCAAGCGATTTCTGTAGGAATTAATTAGGGGTGTCCACATACGGTTTCCGAAAATTTCCTGCATGTTGTTTTTGAGGAATTCACAAAAAATTATGAAAAAATGAAATTCCGCATAAATTTCCGGGGAACCTTTTGCAAGAATGGAGAAATTTCCACAGATGTTCTCGGAGAAACACCCACAGACAATTTTGGAGCGACTTCTTCAGAAATTCCAAGAAGGACCATCTAGATGAGTTGTTATATCAACTGCTTTTTCCTTAATCCTATTTTTAATTTTGTACAAACATGTGTAACGTTGAAGTTAAAACATATACTTAAAATCAGTAATATTATAAAAACGAACTCGAAAAAAGACGTTCACTAAATTGTTGTAATGTTCAGCGTAATATTTAACATTGATATTTAACGTGTATTTGCTTAGAATTTAGTTTTGGGTCGCGCGGATTTGGCGCAGAATGGATTTTCATGTCGCGCGGAAATGGCGTGGTTTTGATTTTAGTCGGCGCGGATTTGGCGCGAAAATATTTCAGGATCTCCGTAACAACCCTGCAATTTTCTATCCCGAAGGGAATTGAATGCTTTGATATTGATTTCTATCATTGGCTCTCTGAAGAATCGTTTGTTTTTTGGACATACATGCTGCATCATGTGGCTTTTCTTCAGCCTGTCTCGGTTCATCACCGATGCCGGCCGGTCTCGGCTCGACTCTGCTGCTGCTGCCGGTATCTGCTCAGCATTGCTGCTGAGTCGGGTCTGTAGGGTGGACTGCTGCTGTACTGGCTAGGTTTCGGCTGATGATGGTGGCTTCGATGACTTCATTCCCTGCGAAATGGTGTGAGTGCTGTTCAATCGATGATGCGGTTGCTTCGCTTGTCCCGGTCAGAATGAGAGGAAAAAAATCGCGTTGCGCAATTTTATGGCTTCTCGGCAGACCCAGCGGCTGCTCATTCGCTGGTGTCTGCACCAATCAGAACGTGGTAATGGAATGATGCAAGAATTATGCTGTACCCATATTTATAGGTTCCCTTGATCTCAATGTTTTTCATTGAAAACAGTTTCATGCCTATTGAAACACGTTTTTCGGGTCTTATCAAGCATGTACATGGAAGGCATACTTGAAATCTGTCGATTGAGGGGCTTACCGCAGAAATTCGTCCACTGAGACGAACGCTATTAACGTTTAAAATCTTTCAACACAGCGTAACGCGATCGATTTGAATATTTTGAAATGACACCCGGTATCGTAAAGAGAGACGTAAGTCCTACGTCAAAAGTTACAATTTTGATGGAAATTTCAATGTTTGTTTGCTCAACATTCTGGAGCGACGCTAGCATACTGTCCGCAAAACTTGCACTGGAACACTCAGTTAGGCAACAAAATAACTTCTCCCAGTGGTTAGTATGATACAAAATTGCCTCCATCTTCGAAAATGTAGGCAGGACGATATGCCCTTACCAAATAAACACAAGCGCGGCGAGCCTGCAGCAGTTGCTTCCAAATCATATGGAAACTATTGTATTTCAAACATGCTTAAATAGACTTATGTTGTTTTTTAAATGTCAAGCACATAAGGATTTGTAGCCTTTTTATTATGGGATAGACAAAATACTATGAAACGTCTTTGGTTACGGTGGGACGTTTTGCCCAGGCACTTTTTGAAATCCATTTTTTCACGACTTTTTTCAAAAAAGCTTTATTACGTGTTCTCAGTAATATTTGTATATGACTACTTATAGGTTTGAAACCCGGAATGATTCACTTGTGAGTTTGCATTTTTTTTTTGCACAATCCATCAAACAAGCCAAAATTCGAAGGGGTGTGCCAATCTAATTTGGCAAAGCGATGTTGCGCCATTTTCTAAGTTTGGTCGGTTATTCTTAGGCGAGTTTCCTGCATCCAACGGGAAATCTCGCATCCTACAGAAATATCAACGTGAGCGGATATAGATAAATCCTTAATGCTAAATTTCAAACGAGTAATAAAAAAACTTTTTTGCAATTCCTGATCATAATACCTGGTTTACAGTTCGTCTTCGAGTGATAAAACGGCCTACTTTTCCATACCAACCAAATGGGTGCTTTAATGACCATTATGCAACTCAAATGGGTTGCATAATATCCATTATAGCACTGATTTGGGTGCTATAATGAAAAACCAATATCAGAACAGCAGTTACATGACTATATTTTGCTGAATTAGCTTGGGTAGGTGTTCAAATAGTGTATTATCTGTGTCGCGTCATAAATTAAATAGTTTGATGGACAAGACATCATCATTTTCCAAATACAAGTTCATCTATCGCCTAATGGTTTGAAGAGCTATGCAATGTGGTACTATAACATGAAATCGAATAGCTCTCTGCAGCAACATGATTTATTCGCAAGAATGATCATGTGGAGTAAATTAGACTGTAAAATTTGGTACATATTTAACATACTGAAGCCGTTTTCGTCATTGCAAAAATAGCGTAGTAACTCGTTGCAAAACTCGATTTTTTCAGCACTCGTAGTATTTATCCAACTCGGCAAGCCTCGTTGGATAAACGTACAACTCGTGCTGAAAAAATCATCTTTTTGCAACTAGTTGCACAAACTACTATTATGAGACTTATACCAACTATCAATATAAATCTGGCGATTTTTTCGTGGTTTCAGTTTAATAAGCTTTGATCGACCCATGTCATTGTCATTTTTGTATCACTTTATTTTGCTAGTGTCTTCAATGCTATTTAGGCCATTACAAATATTCAATTAACATTTTGTCCTACTGGTCTCCGAAAGGTAAAGGGGGGGGGGGGAGGATTTGTTAAAGAATGTTATGAAAATCCTTCAAATTATCCGAATTTTATTTTGTTGCCCCCACAAAATATTATTTTTTTGGCAAAAACAAATTCGAGGGGGGGGGGGTGGCAAAATAGTTTTAAATATTTGTATCGGCCTTCTTAGGAAGAAACAGCTATTTAAAAGATGTTGTGCGTGCTGCTTGGGTATGGTGGGAAGGCCCACAATGGCTTAAGAAAATGAAAGAAGATTGACCAAGCTCATCAGCAACTCCCGTTGCACAAGATGTTGAAACAGAGTTTGATTCAACAGGACATTGTGCTAATGGGAAGCCCGAAGGTTTTGTGGGCTGGTACATTTCCAAGTTCCCGTCGTTCACAGATGTGCTGAGGTGAACAACAATCAGGCAGCGTCAAATTCGAATACTGCGGTAGGATGATCTGAAGCCGACTGGTTTTCCAACAGAAAGAAGAGATCACTATGATACGCAAACTTCAGCAGGAAGAATTTTTGAGCGAATGGAAATCTCTTTCTTTGAAGAAACCAATACCAAAGAGCTTATCACTACGATGGTTCAATCCGACATTGTCAAGGGACAATATAATCCGATTCATTAGGAAATTGGGTCACTCACAGGAGTTGGATAACGCCAAAAATCCCATAGTCCTTGCGCTTAAAGCGCTTGCTCCACGCAGGGCCTTAATGGCTATTGGCAACTATCCGGCAGAAGTATTTGCCTCTAGGGGGCGCAGCGTGGCAAGAAATATTGTCCATAGTTGCCAACACTGCTTTCGAGTGCAGCAAGAATCACAGTCCCAAGGCCATTTTTGAAGAGCAGAGTCGATTATTACGGTCCCGTACATATCCGTTTAGGACCCAAAAGACCCGATGTGAAAGGCTATGTTGCACAGTTGCACTCTTCGTTTGCATGTACACAAAAGCGGTTTGCCTGGAATTAGTATCCGACCTTTCGACCAATCGTTTTATCCAGGCATTCCAAAGATTCGTTGGAAGGAGAATAGCCTCTCCTTCCAACGAATCTTTGGAATGCCTGGATAAAACGATTGGTCGAAAAGTCGGATACTTATTCCAGGTAAACCGCTTCTGTTGTGTATTTCGATAATGGCACAAACTTCGTCGGGACAAGAAATCAATTGCAGCAGCTGTTCGATCTACTTCTCAGTAATCATCATGAGGATAGGGTCAGCCAAGACAGTGCTCAGGATGACATACAATGACACTTTAATCCTCCTGAAAGTTATCGGTGATAACCCTGCGACGATCGAGGACCTTAACACTCTCTGGAGCAAGTGGAGGCTTGTCTGAATTCCAGGCCTGTTACGGAGATGTCCAACGATCCGAATTGCTTCGAACCTGGTCATTTTTCAATTGGAACATCGCTCCACAAGCTACCAGATCCGGATTTCTACAACTTCCACCGAATTAACTGACCCAATTTCAAGTGATTGAACAAATGTTACAGGTATTTTGGGGTAGGTGGAGAACGATGTACTTGTCGCTACTACAGAGCCGGACAAAGCGTTGGAAACCACCAGTTGAGATCAAAGTTGGCAAACTCGTGGTCCTGAGGAACTAATGTGACCAGTAAGCGTCCTGCGAAACGCGTCCTCATCTGGATTACACTACTGGCTTGGAAATGAACACGACTAAAGTGCATTCCGCATAGATTTTAAGCTGCAAAAAAATATACATATAAAAATGTTTGGAAAAGTTAAGTTGGAAAATGCAGCGTCCTACCTGGACGTCTGGTCACTTTATGAAGGACGAAAATTACCCCCCGGCCCAATGGAAACTTGGGCAAATAATGAAAGTACATCCAGGCAGCGCTGAAGTCGTTAGGGTGGTTTCAGTCAAAACCACCACTGGATCGCTAAAGGGCCCGGTAGAGAAAGGGTGCCAATTACCATCAGCTAATCAACCGCCAGATGAAGAGAACCTAAGTTGAGTTGCATTACGTTGCCATGTCGTCCACCCGTGTTCCGAGAGGTTCTTTTTTTCTTCTTTTCAAAAATTCTACAAATTACAAGGTGGGGGAGAATGTTTAGGAATGCACCAATAAGTTCCCCACCCCCTTTTGGGATCGGTCACTGACTACGTAACTGGCGAAGGGACGAAGCAGCAGCACGAACACATCACCCGAGAAATCCACCATCATTAGTTTAGTTGTATAAGGATCGCCATACCGAATAGCCAAACTTGTAATTTTTAGTCTGTAGAATGTAATAAATGTTAAGCGTTAAATGTCTAAAATGTGTAGTGTAATGTAAATTAATAAATGTTGCGTTTTGTGAGTGAATCAAATATAATTTGGCAGTGTAAAAGTGCATACGGATCATTTGGCAAAGGCGAGAAAACCGAAGAAGGAACCCAAAACCCCATCAATTTAAACCTAACAATCAACCGGAACCAGTGCAATCGAAGGTAACACAACATTCCTACAAGGAGAAAAATTTGATTTCCTGACACTTTTTGTAACATTTGAAAAGGGTCTATCGCTATGCTTATGACAACGTAAACCAACGTTGTAACATACTCACATTATGACAACTGCCGATATTATTACATTTTAATGTATGTATGACATTCGCATCGACATACATATAAAGAGCGATTCTTTAGTTGTCATGTTCCAAAAATCTAAGGGGGGAAAAGTTTTTTCCAAAGTTTGGCAGAATACAATGTTTTTGGAGTGATCCCATAGCCTTTACGTATACCTTGCATACGAGAAACTTCTCTAATTCGACGGGTTTTTGCCTTTGGGTGAAAAAAATAATTCTCTAGACATTTCAGTTCAATACACACTTAGAATAAATCACCGACTTCGGTAATCTATTTACCGAATTCTCAACAGCTGAACTTTCGGTAATGAATTCGGTAAACGAAAAGATTACCGAGCGTTCAGTAATCTGAAGGCTCTCAGCGAATAGTCAATTTTACCGCTCAGTTCGGTAAAGTTCACAATCCACCAAAATATTCGGTAATGAGGAAATTCTACTGGTTCTTTTAGGAATGATTTTGTTATAACATATTTTTTTTGTAAAATCACATAATAGGAAGAAATAATTAGTGATGCGTGGTAATCAATATTTTATTTCCATAGCATTCTATACGAAAATACAAAAAAGGCAGAATTTCAGCATACTTTTGACGCTTATCGGATTCGTGGTCCTAGATCGCTGCTGATTTCACTACAGCAGAAAAGGAGATTTCTGGTCCATGAAGACGTCCGATATTCCCTGATGCCAAAAACTGTTAATCGAGTGATCAAATGTTTAACAATGGAGCACGCCTTGCGTGCTGATACAGCAACACATCTTCTCGACGTTTCGAGAAACCTGCAATATATTTTCAAAATGCATTGAAAAGATTTGCTTAATTGAGGCAGAAAATACTTACCGTTAGCGTATGGAACACTTTCAGGGAAGCCGTTGTTCACTGTCGTTTGCTTTTTTACGTGTTTATATATTAGGTACTTGCTGGGGAAAGCATCTCCCTTCAAAAATTAAAATTAAAAAAATTAAACATGGTGGATTTGACGGACTGCGATACAGAAGATTACCAAACAGTGATACACAAAATTTACATTATTTTCGGTAAAATGTTGACAGCTCATCCAAAATTACTGAAGTTTCAGTATGATACAATGTCAACATGGTCGAAATTACCGAAGTGGCTGTGATTGGTTCATTTACCGAAATATTCGGTAAATTAATTTACCGAACTCTGAAGCTCTATTTAAGTGTGCAGGGTTTCAGAAGCAGACGCATTTGACCTCAAGTTCATGTAGCGTTCGCAGCCGAAATATATAGGAAACTGCACGTTCGTCATTTTTTTGTCCAGGAAATTAGTTCAAAATGCACGACTGCGCCTATATTTTCATCAAATGCAGCTGATATACTTTTAATCAGTTTTTTGCTGATTTATTTGGAGTTGGGTTGTGTAGTTTGGGGTTCATTAATTGCCATGAAAAAAGTGTATGTTATTAAAAGTAGCTACTCGATAAGTGGTAGGCGACGTGTAGCCATGGACCGACCCGAATGGAGAAGACTCCTTTATACCGCACAGGCCACTTCGGCCTTAGTCTGAATTAATAATAATAATAATAATAATAATAATAATACTCGATAAGTGCGTGAAACCTCACATCACTACTCTCGGCAGCATTCATCGCTACCGGCCTTGTCACAAACGCAAGTGATTTAACTAGAAAGCAGATATCTGTTATATGGATAAGGTATGAATTTCAAAAATGAACGACTTGCAAAATCTGTCAACTTTTATAATCTAACAAAAACTAAAACTTAATTCTACCAACACCGAAAGATAAAGTGGCAACCGTCAGCCTTGATAGTCTTCATTTGTCGTGTTTACTATATCTTGTTCTCCATACAATATCTTCCAACGGCTAATGGACAACGAGGGACCACATAAAACAATCTTTACACACGCTGAAAGTTTTGCTGCACCGTCCCAAAAGGACACAACGATCATCCGGAAATAACTTGTATGTGCTATGCTTGCCATTCTGTGAGGGATACGCTGCGACTGACGACCAGAGACCGATGGCGGAGAACCCTTTCCAGCGATACAGTGGCCGAAAAATCCAATTATATCCCGAAAGAAGCGTATGAACGTACAGTGCTGCTGTCGTTGACCAGCAGCTACAATGTTTTCATTAGTCAAGCACGGAAAAAAGGACATTTTCATGTGGGCACTTAGCAAGAGCTGTTACCTCTTCGCCGCATGCTGGTAGTGGCACCATAATGAAAATGTCATTGTGAAAACTCATCCACGGCGTCTAGTCGGTCGAAACATGTTTGGATGAATAATGATGGACTGGAAGAATAGGAAAAGGCAAGAGAGTGGATAATAATTATTCGCATTATCTTTATAAAGCGACAGTCGATTTAATTTGAAAAATAAATTCATGTCGTGATTTTGAAAATTATAGGAAAATGTATTATGGATAACAGAAAAATATTTGTAAAGCTGCCTGGGGAATACATTTGGGTTTGAATGTTTCCCGGAATTAACTCTGAGGAAACAACACGCAAAGGAAAAGGAAATCTATATACGGTATGGTGACCAATGCTGCACCCTCCAGCCATATTTGCATTAATAAAAATGTGTATATGACGTTCCATCGGTAGAATGTAATTTACATTATAATGAATTGATTACATGCATTGAAAATGCTACTAATAATATAAATAAACACTAGTGTGTCCATTCTAGGAATCCCGAAACAGAATATGAAAGAATATGGAATCAATTTCCTGTTATGGACTGTTATGGGAAAATTCAGTTAGACTTCCTAATCGTAAGTGTTACGCTTTAGGCGCCTTTCTAATATTAAACACACCTCATGATTCATTTTCGTTAACAGGCCGCATCAATTCATGATGCTCACCTATTGTGAAAAAATCATTTGAGCTACTATGCCAAAAGTCATGCAATCTTCGTCGATAATCAAAGTGTGACTCGTTTATCGAATGGAATATTAAATATTTTTTCTCAACCCACCTTCAGCCTAACACCAAACGTTTCCGTTTGGTTCCAGTGTAGCTCGTGACACTGCATTCAACAGGTAGGTGTGGTCTATTGAATCATGCAACCGTCTCGGTTCATTTAAGGCCACACATGCACATTAATGGCTGTGACACTCTTTCCCATGCCGATGGAATCTCGACGATATCGAAAACATATGTCTTCCATAATGTGGAGACTGAATAATAATTGGAAAATTTTGTATTCTGCCACCTCTTTCGTTCGGTCTTGCAAATAGAGGTTGGCTTGAACCATACCGCTTCTCTTGTTTGGCCTATGGCGGACAAGGTGGGTGGTACGACGCCATGTTTTGCAGCCAACATCTCAGTGTAAAATTTATGATAGTATGTGTTTTGTTTACAAAAATCACATTTGATTCTCATTAGGATACAGAACTGTCAGTGGGATACGGTCGCGCAATGTTGGCTGCAAAACAAACCTATTGTGTGAGATAGGGATGCCACCGGGCTGATGGCGGAAAGCTGGTGGAGATCTTAGACGTAAAGTGATTCAGTGGTTCATATCGTTTGCTCTCATCATGCATGCCCTTTGCGGTTTTCTGAAACACGATAACATGTCATAGATGTTTAAAATGTGTGGGAATTAATAACTTTAGTGGTTATCATTGTGACATTTTTTATTGTCATTTTATATGTAATTACCTTACTTAAATATTAATATGTCAAATCGTCAAACTTCTAAAGAAGATTGCGGAACACGGTGTAAAAAAATGGATTATTATCGAAGTTTCATGTACCTCTGATTTTTTTCACAGAAAGTTAGGCAAGGTCACTATAAATGAGGTACGGGGTGTTTAAAAATATTTCAACGGCGATTTTTTGAAAAAAGTGATTTTTATTGTTTTCTTCCTTAATATACCTTCTAAAAAGTCGATTGATAACTCCGCAATGGATAAATTATTGTAATTAGCCCTAAGAATAAAAAATATACATATTTGTTGCCTCTTTTGTATAGAAAACCTATCTTGAAACGGATCTAAAATTCTGTACTTTTTTTCTGTGAATTAAGCGTTTTTAAAGTATGTTTTCGAATATTTGTTTTGTTTTGCTTTATTCACAACCTTATTTTTTTTTTTTAGCAAGTATCATCTATTTCCAGCCTCGGCTATCTGTTGTATTCACAATTTTTTCTTCCGTCATTCGAACTAGATGGCCAGCCCTTTATCAGCACGCCAGCCAGCCCTTTATCAACACGAAGAGAGTGTGATAGCTGAAGCGCAGGAGAACATGGATAGAAACGATATGCGGAGGTTTTACGCAACTGTCAATGGCGCGCGGCATAAGACTGCGCCAATTTTCGCCATGTGCAATGACCGAGGGGGAATTTGTTAACAGAAAAGACTAGGGTGGCAGTCAGGTGGAAGGGGCACTTCGAAGATTTGTTGAACGGTGAAATGAAGGTGTATTAAGGAGCAGGATGGATATAGTCGGCGACGGTCATGCTGTGGAACCACCAACGTTGAACGAGGTTAAGAAGGCTCAGGCTCTAAGGGAAGATCCATAAAGTACGTCACGCGAAAATTGGCGATTTTCAACCCCTCCCCTTTGTCACACTTTTCGTATTAAAACTCTAAAATTTTTGGTATGAGCAGTCACGATGCTCGAGCTCCTCCCTTGGAGCGTGACGTACTTTGCGGATGGCCACTAAACAGGCTAAATTACTAAAAACAAGGTTAAAGACTATTATTCTTCCATTTACTTCCACTATTAACTTTTTATGTATCAACAAGCAGATACGTATTTCGATCCCTACTTGGAAACTTCTTCGGTGATTGTTATCGACTGTGTGTCGACTGTTGATACATAAAAAAAGTTAATAGTGGA
The DNA here is from genome assembly GCF_024139115.2 of Armigeres subalbatus. Taxonomy (NCBI): domain Eukaryota; kingdom Metazoa; phylum Arthropoda; class Insecta; order Diptera; family Culicidae; genus Armigeres; species Armigeres subalbatus. The sequence goes on along the minus strand of NC_085140.1, from coordinate 200,666,073 downwards.
AGTAAATGAAGAATAATAGTCTTTTAACCTTGTAGCATTTCCAAGACGCTCTAAAAATAATTAATCAATAATTAATCACTAAAACAGTAAAGCTGCTGGGAAGGACGATATCCCGGTCGAGCTTCTCAAACACGGAAGTGAACAGCTGCATCAATCAATCCACCTCATATTCCAGAAAATATGGAAGGATGAAGAACTGCTCTGCCAACTGGTTGGATGGCCTCATATGCCCAACCTATAAGGCGCATACTAGAGTGTGCCAATTACAGAGGGATAACCATTCTGGAACTCGGCGTACAAAAATCCTGTCGCGTATCCTGTTTAACAGACTGAGACCGCTTGAGGAGTCCTTCGTTGGCAAATACCAGCCAAATCCAGTTTAGCCTGCAGATGAACTCTTGATAAATTCCGCGAGTACAACTTGCAGACTTACGATGCGTACAATTCAGTGAAAAGAAATGAGTTTTGGCAGATAATGTCCGAACAGGGTTTTCCGGCGAAACTGATTAGATTGATACATGCAACGCTGGATGGCTCGAAATCAAGTTTTCGGATTGCAGACGAAGTGTCAACCTTGTTTGTGACCTTGGAAGCAGGGTGACACACTTTCAAATTTATTGTTAAACATTGCACTCGAAGGCGCTATTAGAAGATGTGGCATTCAGAGGAACGGCATCTATCATCATACGGTCGCATATCCTCCTGGGCTTTGCGGACGACATCGACTCCTCATTGCAATCGATTGCAGAGCAGTAGTGGAGGCTTTTGTCCCACTGAAGAGGGAGACGGCGAGGATAGGCTTAACTAACAACTCTACCAAGACAAAGGTAGAGCAGGTAGAGATAGAGGAAGACCTAGTGGTGTTGAGGTTGTGCTTGATGGGGATATATATATGAAGTTGTTGTGTAGAATTTGTTTACCTTGGAACACTTGTGACATGTGACAATGACGTTTCCCGTGAAGTGAATAGACGTATTGCTGCTGTGAATAAGGCCTTTCACGGATTACGTAACCAGCTTAGGTCCCGCAGCATGTAGACGGTAAATGAAATTTGCTCCACATAAAACTCTTGATTCTACCAGTGGCCCTTATGGACATGAAGCATGGACTTTTAAAGAGGCTGACCGAGAGCTTTTGGGGTTTTCGAGCGAAAAGTGCTGCGTACAATACTCGAAGAGAAACTGGAAAATGAGGTGGCGCAGACGCATGAATCATGAGCTGTATCAAGTATACAAAGAAGAAAATATTGTGAATCGTATAAAATACGGCAGACTTCAGTGGACTGGTCACTTAGTGCGAATGTCGGAAGAAAGAAAAGTGAAAACAATTTCAACAGAGAACTACATAGGGGGCGGCAACTTCGTGGAAGGCCACGAACACGCTGGCTGCACGCGGTGGAACGGACCTGGGGAAACTGGAGAAACATCGCCCAAGACCGGCAATTATGGAGCTCTACAATACGCCAGGCATAGGTGTAACGACGCTGTAGCCAACCAGGTATCCAGGTAGGTATGCCTTTATGGCATATTTATTAAAATATATTAATAGATCAATTGTTCATTTTGGTAGCGAAAGAACAGAACGTTCATATAAGTGCTTGATAAACGTATATTATTGTTTTTATTATTTCTTTATTTGGTTTTTGCTGTACAGAATCCACACATAATCTATTTTTAGAATTCCATTATTCACGAAATTGACGGCATCGCGAAGCTCCGAATAAAATGACGGCGTCCACGGAAAATTGGGGGACGCGATGCCGGGGCTGATCCTTATTGGACGCTCGGACCGCTTTCGGGGCTTGTTGATGTTGCCAGTCCATCTCATCGTGAGTCCATTGTGTCCGTTTGTCAATGTCGTGTATCCAATGATCATTGCATGTTTCGATTGTCATTTATCCGGGTAACGTTGGAGGAATGACTCCGAGATGTAACAAGTGGTGTGTCTGTCGTTTCGAGATGTGTGAGATTTTTGCGTTTGTATTCCGTGTAATAAATGTATTAAACAAAACCATGAAGAAATTTGAATATGCGCTAATCTGAACACCACAACCACCCATCACCCACCGGAAAGGATGCAGCCACACCACACATAGTTCTGCTATTCACCAGGAGTTGCAGGATCACGGAAAACTGGGCGGCCATTGGGGGGCCATGATGAGCGGAAAGTTTGGAGGGGAAATTAGCTTGGTAGAGGGTATGGAAAGGAGATGCGCCATTGCTAGGCATCATTATCCAATTGGCAGCCTAGTTCGACAAATGTTTAAAACGACCCAGTTAAGATAACAGTTGTTAGAGAAGTTACATAGAAAATTTCAGCCAGTGAGACAGAGGAAGCGGTGAATTTAAGAAACCATCCAGGTAAAAACCCTAGACCAGAACCCTCCAAAACTAAGACGCTATTTACTGTGCTCGTAGGACCCTCTTTTCTTTGTGGGTTTAACGTCGGAGCTGCCCGTGATTGTTCTGGTTGAACCAGTCCAGATAACGTATAGTGACCAGTTGCCGTCTCGACAATACGTACCAAGATCCGAAAGCTGCCCTGAAAGCGGTCCGAGCGTCCATCAATAAGGGATCAGCCCCGGCATACCACGTCCCCCAATTGTCCGTGGACGCCGCCATTTTATTTGGAGCTTAGATCCGCGAATCAACTCGGGTGTGAGGACCGCCGGCTGAACATCGTCTCGGAGTCGGAAGCCAGTACGGAGGCGAATCGGTGGAAGAACGGCTCTAGAGTGTCAGCGGACCAGTGAAGGGGCCTCCGCCACAGGAGAGGAGTAGTGAGAAGGTGAAAGAAAGTAGAGATAGCATGAACAAGAGTGGGAGAGAAGGCTACCAGTGCTGAATAAAGTGGGTGAAGTTGCTAACGGGTTATTCAGGTGTTTTTCTTGGTCGCGAGAGAATCAAGCGCGCATGCCGACCCTGACCCTCGAGGTTAGGGAGGAGGGAAGTCTCATGTGTGCTGAAGTAGGCGGCTGCCCCATTAGTTACAGAAGAACAAGTTGTCAGTCGGCATCAGGCAGCCGTGACGGCAAGGCGCGTAACCCCAAAACGCAACCGTATGGACTGGCGGATCCGGTGACTGGACGAGAGGTTTGGTGGAGGGGCTGGGGAATCAGAACCCATGACCATCTGCTTGGTAAAGGCGAACGTGCAGCCGACTGGTCCTGGGGGGGAATTATGATGACTGGAGCCCGACTTCGGCATGCCACCTCGTAAGTGATAGGGTGTGGCAAACACTTAAGTACGTATGCTAGGTTGTGCGTAAAATGCATTCTCTCTTGTAAAAAAGGAGGAGGCTCAGTGCTCAAGACGTGCACTGAGCTATGGAGCCAAAAAAGCTCAGAAGCAAAACAGCACATCAAAATGGAAGGTTTTAATGGAAATTGAAAAATGGTGGAGAGTTTTCCCAGTCGATTGGATATATCAATATCTGAAATAAATTCGCCATTAACGTTCCAAAATCTCACAGGATTTTCAAGGACGGTTCCAAATTTTAGATTCTTATTTGAAACCAATACTCTTCTAGGTTAGAACCGTTAGGGAGTATACGACGGAATTCTTATCAATAATTCTAGAAGAAATCTCCAAACCTTCCTACACAAAAACTATTTTGTACCATTAAGTGGAAATGCTAATATCATGTTCCAAACTTTAAGGTATACGTGCGTTCACGATGGGGAGTCGAAAGGTTGTGAATTGATAGTTCTGTTAGGATACTGCAGGAATGAAGATTTTTATGTGGGAACTCGATTTGCAAGCGACTGGAGGATAATTTTTGTGACGATATAAATCTCACACCTTCCTTCTGTCAAGCTTCCGTATAGAAGGGACAGGGAAGAGTATCAATGAAATGATATCGCCTCTTTACTGGAAAAATTTGCTCATGTACCATCGCTTGTGCGGAAAGGGGTTTCTATTGACGAGTATGTGGCTCTAAGTTTCTAATAAGACATCAAGTTATCTAGTCTAATTGAACTTTTTATTGCATAATCTGTTTTCTCTTCTCGCCACTACTGCTACTTCTTCTAACTATACTTATTAGGTTCTGCAGCGTCTGTCCGTAACCTTCAATCTGGTGACATTTTAGTAGTACTTCTTGCTGGACACGAAGGGCTGAACGTAACCAATCTGAACTCGACCATTTGGTCGGAGTTGCTCCGGTCGGAGTCAGTGGAAAGTACTACTGAACTGTCAAAATAGTTCATTTGACGAGGACCGAATTCATTCGTGACGTCTATGCTGCAGAACCTAATTAGTTATCTCGAAGCGAAAAAAGCCAGAGTGAATAGGGGCATCGCTACTATGCATGAATTGATGGATCCCCATCAAGGGATGTCATAAAAAATCATTGGGATTGTTATTACGTGAATTTCTGCTAATAACTTTTTTTTCAAAAAGATTATTTACAATTTCGGATTTTTATTAACATGTGATGCTTTAGGATCATAGAACATTCTCAAGCAGGTCATTGTTCTGAATACAAAGTGTGAAGCTTGAGAACGAAGTTACAAAATGTCACTGGAGATGTCATTACATTAATGTCATTTTTGACACATTCGGTTCTCACGCTGCCAATATTAGATTTAGAGCAATGACTTATTAGGAAAAAGTTCCTTAAATGGCTACATGCTTTATAAAAAAACACAATTTATTTCACATCAG